>NC_134490.1:19562627-19641598 GCF_040206685.1 Ascaphus truei | reverse complement strand
TCGTTAAAATGAACTCTGAGGATATAATGGACTGGAAGTCAAGAAAAAAAAAGTAGTGGAACTAACCAATTGGGTTACACGTGCGGACTATGTCACTACTACAGTATATGCTATACTATGCCTTTAGAAAGGCATTTTTGTAAATATGGCAATGTTGTATTTTTTTTTCTCTTCATTGAAAATGTAGGTAAAACTACAAATTAATATACAGGGTTAATGGCCCTTAAGATTACAAGGCTGTAGTTAAAAAACAAAAAAAAACATATATATATATATATATATATATATATATATATTGGTAGCTTACAATATAGGGAAAAAATGCCCTTTCCGGTTGGTAAATATATAATGAGGTTCATATTCTAGAGTAGAAAAACCCAGGGAGGTAATAGAAACTGTCTGGTTTTGTGAGCATATTTAGCATATCCTGGGTTATAAGAATGTGTGCTAGACATTTATTTTTCAAAATAGTTCCCTAATAGAGAGCAACAAAATATGTTTGCCAAGTATAGTCTCTTATGACAAAAACTATTGTCCATAATTGCCTTGGAAAAAAAAAAAAAAAGTTCATATTCGGGTCATGTGAATGCTTAATATTGTACTGAGGAGTTAGCTCAAGTATTTCAGGTAGGACGCTCACCCCAGTGAGGTCCATGGCCGCTCACCCCAGTAGGTGTGAGCTGGGGAGGAGGATATGTGACATAGTCCAAAGATGTTAGGCAGCTTTCTGCCCCGTTTTAGGTCAGAAAGTGCAGGAATAGTTAAAAATGATCCATTTCACAGCTTCACATTAACTCAGACTGCTGGATGGAAAATCCAGACCACAGATTACAATGGGTCTAGTTCTCCCTCACCTGCTCTTCTAATCACATGCACAGGTATTTAGAACAGAGAGGTTTGCATTTCACTCTCTCTCCTTAGAGCCTGGAGGCTGGGGGTATCGCTGCTCCCCGGAATCCAGTTCGGGGTGGATGGCCCCTCCAAGTATCACAGTACCAGAGGATTTGCCTGGACACTTGGGACCATGTTCCCACCACGAACAGATAAGACAAAACAAAACAAATGTTTATTGCTGTTGCTAAAAGACTGTGCTGTATCTAGTGACCCTAAATGAGAGGGCATTGTTTTAAGCTGGGGAACCAGGTTAGTTGGCCCAGTTAGTTCGCAGTTAGAGGCTGATTCTAATGTGTAGTTAGTTCCCTGAAAGGGATAGGATTTCTTTATATGATTTGGTTTTTATTTCTTAAAAGTGACACTGTGTGAAATGCTATGACACTGATATAAGTGAACTGCTGAATGAAAATGTCTGAGTGCCTCTAACCTACACATGTTAAAGCTGCAGTACCTTACTTGGATGAAAATAAAGCAGGCAGAAGCCTGACTTAAGCAATATAATACTTTGCATGATCCTGTTTGTTGTATAATTAATCCTAGAAGACTGTGTCGGGAAGAACCCAGACAGACGTCAGCACTACAAAAGAGGGGTGTTTGTCACAATATATATATATATATATATATATATATATATATATATATATATATCAAAAACAAGGAACAAAGAGTAGCGATATAAGTGTGATAAGTGAGTTCTAATGTGATGGTGAATAGGGCTAAATTATTAAATAATAAAATAGTGCTTATATAATATTACTAAATAAAAATTAAAGCAATAAGAAAATTAGAATAATAAAACCATATAACGTGAATATCAGAGAACAAACCAGTCCAAATGATGGACACAGATGAGAAAAAAAGTCCAGAAACAGAGATTAATTGTCAGTCACAATGTGGAGTAGGCTGCTCCTTGGTTGATCTAGCCAGATCAGAAAAATCTAAAAAACAAAGACAAAAAGAAGCGCCAGCTCCATGGCATAATATTGTTTGTAAAACTGACAATTTATTAAAAAGCAGAAAGTGGCCGCCAGGAATTGCACTCACTTAAAATAGTGAAAAAGCATTCAAGGGAGACAATCTGTAAACCAGCTGAGACTGTAGGAGGTTAGAAAGCCAGATATTTCTGTAGATATACACAAGCAGTAAATGAGGATACTTATCCGTGGCTGGATGGAAGATGGTAGTCAGTGTAAGCAGGTGTTAGGCAGGTAGCTGAAACACCATCCGGTGTAGTAGGAAAATATCCAGTTGACAGCTACTTCACTCCATGTTCCTGACGTGAAATCATAGTCCCAGCATTCAGACCTTAGAGCACCCAACTCTGCAATACATAGTTACATATAGTTACATAGTAGATGAGGTTGAAAAAAGAAAAAAGACATAGGTCCATCAAGTTCAACCTATGCTAAATTTAGACAACAGATAATTTATCCTATATCTATACTTACTTATTGATCCAGAGGAAGGCAAACAAAAAACCCCATTAAGGGGGGAAATTAATTCCTTCCTGACTCCACGAATTGGCAATCGGATTAATCCCGGGATCAACATCCTTCCCATGTATACTTATTTGGTATATCCCTCTATACCTTTCCCATCTAAAAAGATGTCCAACCTTTTTTTGAACAAATCTATTGTATCTGCCATCAGAGTCTCCATGGGTAATGAATTCCACATTTTAACTGCCCTTACTGTAAAGAACTCTTTCCTTTGTTGCTGGTGAAATTTCTTTTCCTCCAACCTTAAGGGATGGCCCGAGTCCTTAGTACTGCCCGTGGGATGAATAGTTCTTTTGAAAGCTCCTTGTATTGTCCCCGAATATATTTGTATATAGTTATCATATCCCCTCTTAGACTCCTCTTTTCTAATGTAAATAAATCTAATTTAGCTAGCCTCTCCTCATAAGTTAGATTGTCCATCCCCTTTATTAATTTGGTGGCTCTTCTCTGCACTCTCTCTAGTTCCATGATGTATTTTCTTAGGATTGGTGCCCAAAATTGTACTCCATATTCAAGGTGTGGTCTTACTAGTGCTTTGTAAAGGGGCATAATTATGTTTACTTCCCTTCCATCCTTTGCCCGTTTAATGCAAGATAAGATCTTGTTTGCCTTTGCAGCGACTGCATGACATTGGGCACTATTGCTAAGCCTGCAGTCTACAAGCACTCCTAAATACTTCTCCATCAAGGATACCCCCAATATATCTCCATTTAACAACTCTGTTTTGCCCGGAAGTATCCTCTACCGTTCTTCGTGTGCAATAGGAAATTGGCAGACCTCGACACAGCCTCAACCTGCGTGATGACGTCACTGCGTCACGACGTCCTGACTCGTTTCGTCACGTGAGTGACTTTTTCAAAGGACGGTATCGTCTATTTATTTTTGATTTTATATATATATATATATATATATATATATATATATATATATATATATATATATACACACACACAGTACATCAATCAAAGTAGAGAAGTGAAAACGTGTCAAAGTGTTTTTATTCCATGTTCATTACGACTTTTCGTCCTCTTCTCGGCTTTGATGTACTTCACTCAGTCAGAGCACCCAGGCGACAACCATCAGATTACCGTGAGTGCCCTGTTATTTATTGATATATATCTATGCTATATTTCTAAGTTTGTTATTCCGTTTGTTTGTTTGTTTGTATGTCCGAAGCATCGAAATCTCACAAACGGCACGACGTAGCACAACAAAACTTTTACTGTACATTGTGCTGCAGATTTGTAGGTCAACGCAACTATTTTGAGCTTCCAATATGACTCACCTCTCAAATTATGGACATTCTAAGTTTGTATCGGGTGTCCTGCAAAAATGTTAGAGCAGGAGTGGGGGGGCGTGGCTACTAAGGGAGGGGGCGTGTCCTTGGCTAGATCGGTTCTGTGTGTGTGTCTCTGTGTGTGTGATGTGAGATGAGTGGGGGAGGTGTGCCGGCAGTAGGGGGAGATGTACCAGCAAGGGGGAGGGGGAGCGTGGAGATGTGCCAACAGTGCGGGGAGATGTGCCGGCAGCAAGGGGAGATGCGGCAGCAGCACGGGGAGATGTGCCGGCAGCGAGGGGAGATGTGGCAGCAGCACGGGGAGAAGTGGTACAAAAGCTAGTATATATATATATATTGTTATTAAAAGTGGTTTTGTGGATATTTGTAAAAATGTGCCATAAAGCTGAACTTGTCCATCAGCCTGAAAGACATTCTAAAAATTATCCCACAGTGTATGATTCCAATAAATGCTTTGTATCATACTCTAATAGCACAGGGCTGACGGTGACATAACTGACATCCTCTAACTTCCAGGTCCAGTCTTGCAGATTAGCACTAAATCAGCTGACTTCATACTTTATTCTTATAATATCTTTCCTGTGCTCCAACATTTCTCTCCACTGGCTGTCCTTATTTTTACTATTTCACCCCTTCCTTAATTTGTCCAAAGCCATCGATAACTTGTAATACAGTCATTATTTTTCAGTATGTTGTATTTGGCAATTTCTTGTAATGTGTTTAGCAGTTTTGTAATTCTATACCATTGATAGACTTATTACTTCCTCACACTCTCACTTTTTGGAACTAAAATATATATTGGACTTATATTATATATTATATTGTTTTACACTTGTATTTTAAATATACAATATAAAATACAATACGTTTGTCATATTATTTTTAATTAACATTAATACATATACAACAGTCATACAACATCCAACATAGTCATCCAACATAGTCATCCAACATCCAACACAGTCATCCAACATCCAACATAGTTATCCAACATAGTCATCC
Organism: Ascaphus truei; assembly: GCF_040206685.1. Lineage (NCBI taxonomy): Eukaryota > Metazoa > Chordata > Amphibia > Anura > Ascaphidae > Ascaphus > Ascaphus truei. The sequence goes on along the minus strand of NC_134490.1, from coordinate 19,636,906 downwards.
AACATCCAATATAGTCATCCAACATCCAACAGTCATTCAACATCCAACATAGTCAACCAAAAGAGTCATCCAACATCGTCATCCAACATAGTCACCCAACACAGTCCTCCAACACAGTCATCGAACATAGTAATCCAAGATCCGACATAGTAATCTAGGATAGTCATCCAACATAGTCATCCAACATCCAACATCGCCATCCAACAGCCAACATAGTCATCCAACATAGCCATGCAATATAGTCATCCAACATCCAACATCGTCATCCAACATAGTCATGCAACATCCCACATAGTCATCCAACAGTCATTCAACTTCCGATGTAGTCATCCAACATAGCCATGCAACATAGCCATGCAACATCCAACATAGTCATCCAATTTATAGTCATCCAACATCCAACACAGTCATCCAACATAGTCATCCAACATACAACATAGTAATCTAGCATAGTCATCCAACATCCAACACAGTCATCCAACATCCAACAGTCATCCAACATCCAACAGTCATTCAACATCCAACATAGTCATCCAACATCCAACACAGTCATCCAACATAGTCCTTCAACATCCAACATAGTAATCTAGCATAGTCATCAACATAGTCAACAAACATCCAACATCCAACAGTCATTCAACATAGTCAACCAACATAGTCATCCAACATAGTCATCCAACATCCAACACAGTCATCCAGCATAGTAATCTAGCATAATCATCAACATAGTCATCCAACATCCAACATAGTCATCCAACATCGCCATCCAACATAGTCATGCAATATAGTCATCCAGCATCTAACATAGTCATCCAACATAGTCATGCAACATCCCACATAGTCATCTAACATAGTCATCCAACATCCAATATAGTCATCCAACAGTCATCCAACATAGTCATCTACCAGTCATCCAACACCCAACATAGTCATCCAACATAGTCATCCAACATAGCCATCCAACATAGCCATGCAACATAGTCATCCAACATCCAACATAGTCATTCAACAGAGCCATGCAACATAGCCATGGAACATAGTCATCCAACATCCAACATAGTCACTAAACATAGTCATCCAACATGCAATATAGTCATCCAACATGTTCATACTGTACATCAAAGAAAGACTTCTACTTTTTTCTTTCTTTTTAAGCACAAAATTCATCCTACAGTGAAAAGGGGATTGAGAATAATATACTTAATAAGGGCTCATTTAAATGAACTGCTCAATACATCCCATTAAATGAATTTCTCTGGCTTTCAAAAATTGCTGCTTTACCAACCGTTGTGATTTGTATACATCTGATTCCCCCCCAGATATTTTTGGCAGGTATATTATATAGGTGGAATTAGGTACACTGTGACTTTTCTTGCTAAAGTCAGGAGGCAATAAGAAAGGTCATAAAAACAGCTAAAAGTTGTTTTTGTAGTTTTTATGTTCATTATTTTTTCATAATTCTGGTTTTGCTTCAGTATTGATTGAACCTCCCCATGTCTGATTGTATTTACAGAAGGAAGTTCATTTTTGTATTCCCCACTAGCTCATTTTAATGATTCCTCTGGTATTCATTTTTACTGCCTCGAAGAGGAGAGCAACATAAAATCCTGAAGATGAATGGATGGATGGATAGGTAAATGCAATGAATTATAGTTTGCGTATCTGCGGTACCCCTATCTTGAAATATAGGTATGATTAATGCTACCAATGGATTAAAGAAATAGTTTAAGACAATGCTGTATATTTCACTGTAATGGGAAATGTTACAGACTAAAATAGTTCAAGCTCCCCAAACTTTCCTCCAGTCTAAATAGAAGTCAAAGCCAGTTGTAGATGATCCCTCAACCTCTTCAATGTCAGAGGGGCCTGCAACGCATTGCTTTGGATGGATGGTAAGGGAAATAATGTGTGTGCCTGGGACTCAGGTTGGGATCATATGTCAGGAGCTACTTCAGCATTTATTTTGTATGCTCCTTTGAAAGGGGTATATTTTTTTACCATGACCAAGATTGAGCACACTTGAATGCTGATCAGTATAAATGTATTCAATGTATTGCCCTGTGAGATGACATTTTTTTTAAATCTGTGTTGCAACATTTTCAATTGTCTCAGCTAATCTAAAGGCTTCCAAAATCCCTCTTGTATCCCCCCTGTGGAATCTTTGATCAAACAGTTATCCAAGCCAGTGGAAACCCAGATTGCTGGGAAGCAGATCATGTCTCTCCCTTTGATATGTCCTCAACAGGGGCTTGTAAAGAAGATTGAACTTTGCTGTTGTCTGGTCTACACGCGAGTTCCTGTACATGTAATAATCAAATCTCCTGCATAACTAATTACACTGTAATAACCCATATGAATTTTTTCATAAGAAGCTATAGTTCGTGAGAGCACTTACCCATTCTGGACAAAAAGGTTAAAGGTAAATCGTAGCTGTCTGGCACTCAAGGGGCTACTTATTAGTCTGAGATAATAGCCATTTTCTCACGGAAATGAGTGAAGACGTTATCCCATGTCCAAAGTTCCAAAGAGGGCAAAATGGCTTTTTAAGAGACAGCTTTTTTCTGGGCGTGCAAGTCCATGTGATACACAAATAAGACCACCTCATCAAATCACATATTCACTGGCTACTCATTAAGGTGTGAGATTGCATATTGGCCAAGTGAATTTGCGTGTTTATTGGTGAGCAAAGGATAAATGCAGCATATGGAAATAAACCTTTCTATATCAGAAAGTATTTAAAATGATACCGTTTCTGTTTCAAGCTTGAAGTGGGTTTTTGGGGGTGGATATACAGCAATACAGGTAAAGCTATGGACCCAAAAAGAAACATTTTTGTTGAACATTTTGGGGGATTAATCTATAAACTCAGAAAACTCCCATTTAATAAGACCCTTGTCTGTAGAGAGTAAATTCACTGAATGAAACCAATGGTGCTAAATATGGCTAAAAATGAGTGAATATGATAAGCAATGCCAGCTACTGGTGTACACCTCCCTTGTGTTGGTGTATCATTAGAAGCTTCCCAGGTTATCTCATCAGTAGTCAGGCGGGGGGGGGGGGGTTGCAATCAGACACCTGAAATTCAGAATGCCATGGTTATTGAAGGCTTTTGTTGTATGTTGTGATAACTTTCAGTTAATGGGCCAACAAAAGATTTCTTCATTGATACAATTAGAGGCTACAGAACTTATAGAAATCTCATTAGGTCTCTTCATCACGTGAGCCATATCATTTAATTGAATCAGAAGAACTTCACGTGGCTGAATATGGGGCCTCGCTGTTCAAGTGACTTAAATAAAGAATATTGACTAGAAAAGTCTTTCCAACATTTTGGACCACATTTATTTAATATCCTTAAGCTGTATGCAACTAAAGGGGCCATTCAGTAGAGTGAGCCATACAGTTATTTACCTCTTAGCACTATTTTATTAACGGCATATAATGTACCTTTGTTTAACTAATGTGCAAACATTTAAGTATTTTTTTATGTTGCTGAAAATGAGGATGAACCAGCCCTTTACCTAATATACACCAAATACATTTCATGTCATGCAAATGTTTTGTATGGTTTATTTTAAATATACATTTCATGTCCTGGTGCCCTGGTTGTAAGGGGAAAACTTAAAATGCGCATGTACTGTTTCTTATTGATGAGTATCTCTACACACTTTCCCCTCCCACTGCTCCCGCAGTGACCCCAACACAAACAGGTGATTTAGTACGGTTCAATAAGGGTTATCACACGGTGATCTGCTGTAACGGCCATTCAAGTGCGCGCCTCCGTGAATCCCAGTGAAAGATTCTTGAATATCTTGTATGCAGCTTCTATGAGGTATAAATGCCGCTGTTGCCCGCTAACCCCCATGAATAACTTTAGGTGTCGCTGGCGGAATCTGAAAATGCTTATGGCAGTAAGTAAAAGCAGCAGATTTTATGGAAGAGGCTTTATTTCTTGAAAAACTCAAATAAACATTTGTTGTATGTTCTATAAATACAAAAATCTTCACCTCATTAGAAGTGTGTAGTCATAATCAGTATCGCTTTACCCTGTAATATGTTAAAGACTATGGAAGGCGTCCCAAAGAAAAAGTGTTGCTTTTGGGAGGCGGACGGGGTTTCTTTTATACATGACCTAAGCCGGAGGGTTCCTTAGAGCTGATCTGTGGTCCCCCGACCTCCATGGACGCCCTAGTTACCAAGATATAAAAGGTTTTATCCACTACAAAAACACTTGCCCAGTGCACACAATATGGCCGCCTGAGTCAACCTAGCTGCAGCGGCCAATAAAAACGCCACCACCTCATCGGGAGTTAACGTTGAGTTTTTCTATTGGTGATCCCAATTTTTGGTTTTTATGTGTCTCGCATCTGCAGAAAACACTACAAATATCTCAGGAACCAGGGGGGGGGGAGATTGGGTCACCAGATGTCAGGGGACCCCGTATAAGCTCTGGGAACCCCCCAATTAATGTACTTAAACAACATACAAAAACACATTACATAACACACACGTCCTCTGGCAACTTATTGGGTTAATGTTACATTAGTCAGAAATATTGAAGATTGTACCAGGTTGTGATACTTTTAAAAGTACCATAGCAGCACACAAGCTCCTGAGACCTCACAAGTCTCTTCTTCCAATGTATTAAACTGAAATGTCAATAGTCCCTTTTACTACACAGCAGAATCTCTATCACTTTCCTTGCTACGTACCCAACAGAAGGAAAGAGTATTTTTTTTAAATTATCTCTAGGCTCTCAATGTTAAGAATCTTGTTCGAACCCCCTATACACTTCCTCGATCTTAGCAAATTTCTATCCACCCACCCCCTCCCATTCTGTCCATCTCCCTTCTCCCACCCCCTTCAGACATCCAGCACTGTCAAGCCAAACACATGATAAATTGCCCTGTCAACAGTATTCATTCAGGGACCAATTAATTCCACAGAAATGAACTTGGAGCCATCAGTTGTTGAAAAACTCCTAGTACAGGGAGCGAAGCCTTCTATGTGAGTGAGCGAATAAGAGAGAGAGAGAGAGAGAGAGTAAAGAGAGGCAGAGGAAGAAAGAGAGGCTTGGGAAGTTAGTCTGACAGAAATTGGTCATTTAATGCTTAAGTGCACCGTAGACAGCCCCTGTCATAGCGGCTAGCGTGCTAAAACTCCCACAGTGGTTTATTTATTAATTATAGGGAGCAGTAAGGGGCCGTTTAACTGTCTCAGTCCGGACTCATCACCTTTACTTCTTGTCACAAACCGGTCCCTGTGGCACAGAAAGAAATGATATCGGGACAGAAAATCTGACCCCACTTCCTACTCTGCAAGAAAAGACAAAAGAACAACAAATAAGGAAATACCCACTAACAAAAAACAAGTAAAAATGCGAATGACTAATATTTTATCTTCATACTCAAATGTATTAGTAGTATAATAATCTAATGGTGCATTCCCTGTTCAAAAGCATATTATAGCCCATTATATTAAAACTCATGATATAAAGTGTTCTGACATAATATTCACTTAACCTGATTCATTTTCTTTACCTGCTGTCAAACAAACGGTGGCACCCACGTGCTTGCAATCTTCTGCGATCGCGGGGTACCGATCACGGGACCGCAACCAACCCCCAGTGACGTAAACGGAAGTGGAGAATGCTCAACGTCTGATCTGATCACGTCCACCGCTTCAATGGAACACGAAACACAATACCTCCCTAGCAAGGGAGCCAAAGCAGCTTGCAGGGGTGCCCAACTGCAGTCCTCAAGGGCTGCCAACAGGCCAGGTTTTCAGGATATCCCTACTTCAGCACAGCTGAAGTAATTCTGACTGAGCCACTAATTGAGCCAGCTGTGCTGTAGTAGGGATATCCTGAAAACATGGCCTGTTGTTGGCCCTTGAGGACAGGAGTTAGGCACCCCTGCGTCATGGCATGCCAGCTCTCATGACGTACAGGGAAGGCCATAAGGGCAGCCTAGGGCATATGGTTTAACAATTTGTGCCACAGTTACTAAATTGTGCAAGGCCGTATGGTTTGAATGGGCTGCAGGACGTCTTAAGACCTCTTCGTACATAAATATGACTCTTCATGTGTTAAGAAAACATAGGAAAGTCATGAACACATCATTGTAATTGCTGGCTAACATGCTGTCATCCTTCTCTCCTCTTCTCTCATGCTTCACGACTCAGGAGACCTCTATTCAATATGCTGTGAAGCCACACCCCAATACTGGAGAAGAGTTTAGGTCCATTCTATTGAATGAAGAATCTTCCCGCAAACTGGACAGGCAAACGGCAGCACAGCAATGGATGAAGAGAGGCTGATGGTAGATTTAAAAGTAGACTTTATTCAAACAGCGTGCTGTCAAAGAGTGATCACTCTTTGACAGCACGCTGTTTGAATAAAGTCTACTTTTAAATCTACCATCAGCCTCTCTTCATCCATTGCTGTGCTGCCGTTTGCCTGTTCTGTTTGCGGGAAGATTCTTCTATCTACATTTCACTGCAGGCACGCCGGGTAGGTGCTGAGTCCACACGCTGTTCCTCGTCATTTGGGAGCGACGCCTGAGCCGCCGGTCATGTGACCGCCCTCTGCGACTGTTCTGTTGCAGGAGGGTTGGCGGCGGAATCATCCACGCTCCACACGGGAGCCAAGGCCTAGCGTGGCAGCAGAAGATACCGAGGCACGGAGGATCACAATCAAGATCAAGTATACCACACCACCTACAAACCGTGAGTCTTTCTATCTCGGCGTATTTGGAGCTCATTCTGAGCCAGCCGCTGGGAGAGACATCAGGTTATACTTTTATGCTGCTTCATATAGCAGTGTGGTGTGGTTTTCATGACTTTATCCTTTCAAGGCTCACGGCACCACCTGTTTCATTCTATTGAGCACCTAAGGGGTTAAAATCTACTCTTTTGACCTGGGTATACTATTCTATTGAATGAGACTAAAGTCTTCTCCAGCTTGGGAAACACAAGTTCACAGCCCATTGAATAGGTGTCGAGGGTCTCCTGCCTAGTAACAAATGCACTTTTGAGAAATCATGCTAAGGTGAAATTCAAAACTAAAATATACTCGAGAAATGTAAATTCCATGAGACACGGCAGCAATGTCATTAATTTGCATTGCTGAGTCAAGAGGTACAGTAGTATGCAGTCAAAGCAAGATAGTGCCCCTCCTCCCAGGGTTTAAGCTCACCCTCCACATTTTTTAAGTAGCAGGTTTTTCCATGTACCTGTGCAGGACAGGTCCACTGAGGCCATTCTCCCTCCACTGCAGAGGTAAATGAGAATTTTCACAGGTAGAGTTCGGACCTGCATACTGGTCATGCCCTGACGTGGCTGCAGGCGTAAAATGCTTTGGCCAAAGGGTTTAATTAACTGACCCTTACTCATGAGAATACTAACATACATAACTATGTATTTTGTCACATTGGATGTAGCATTGAGTATTTTTGTTGTTTGTTGTATACATTTGGCCATGCTCAGTAGCATTCCTTTTGACACTAATATATATATATGATGTGTTGGGTTCTGGGGTTAGAGATTGCTTGGATTGTGTGTTTGTCAAAGCAAGATATACAGATGTATTGTAGCAGCAGAACTCATCTCAGAGATATCCAGGCTTTAATGCAGGCTCTAATTCATTCTTAGATTACTATTACTATTTCTCTTTATACAAAGGGGGATTGCTGTTGCATTAAAACTATCTGTAGAATGTATTTGTTCCATGTTTGCCACATGGAACTTCTCTCTTCATATTGATACCACTAGTGAGTAGCCATCTTCTCTTACCGTGCACCCCAAAACTGGAACAGTCTACCGGAGACTTTCACAGCCGCCACCAGTCTAAGTTCTTTCAAAACTAAAGCTGTCTCACATTTTAATCTGGTCTGTAACTGTTATATATGCATATAACATATATTATCTCTTACTGTGCATGCAATGTCTTGTATATAATGTACTAGCTGATATACCCGGCGTTGCCCGGGCGTGGAAGGCCAGGGGGCATGGAGTGGAAGGGCGGGGGGGAGAGGGGCGTCGAAGGGCGGGGGGGGGCAAGGGGCTTAGAAGGGTGGGGAGGGCAAGGGGCAGGGGGGCAAAGGGCAGGGAGGGGCGGGGGGGGCAAAGGGCAGGGAGGGGCGGGGGGGGCAAAGGGCAGGGAGGAGCGGGGGGGCAAAGGGCAGGGAGGGGCGGGGGGGCAAAGGGCAGGGAGGGGCGGGGGGGCAAAGGACAGGGAAGGGCAAAGGGCAGGGGGTGCAAAGGGCAGGGAGGGGCAAAGGGCAGGGAGGGGCAAAGGGCAGGGAGGGGCAAAGGGCAGGGAGGGGCGGGGGGGGGGGCAAAGGGCAGGGAGGGGCGGGGGGGGCAAAGGGCAGGGAGGGGCGGGGGGGCAAAGGGCAGGGAGGGGCGGGGGGCAAAGGGCGGGGGGGGGCAAAGGGCGGGGGGGCCAAAGGGCAGGGAGGGGCGGGGGGGCCAAAGGGCAGGGAGGGGCAGGGGGGGGCAAAGGGCAGGGAGGGGCGGGAGGCAAAGGGCAGGGAGGGGCAGGGGGGGCCAACGGGCAGGGAAGGGCTGGGGGGGGCCAAAAGGCAGGGAGGGGCGGGGGGGCCAAAGGGCAGGGAGGGGCGGGGGGGCAGGGGGCAAAGGGCAGGGGGAGGGAGGGCAGGGGGCAAAGGGCAGGGGGAGGGAGGGCAGGGGGCAAAGGGCAGGTGGAGGGAGGGCAGGGGGCAAAAGGCAGGGGGAGGGAGGGCAGGGGGCAAAGGGCAGGGGGAGGGAGGGCAGGGGGCAAAGGGCAGGGGAGGGACTGCAGGGGGCAAAGGGGGCCGGGGGCAGGGGGCAAAGGGCAGGGGGGGCAGGGGGCAAAGGGCTGGGGGGGCAGGGGGCAGGTGGGCAGGGAGGGTAGGGGGGGGCAGGGAGGGTAGGTGGGGGGCAGGGAGGGTAGGTGGGGGGCAAAGGGCAGGGGGAGTCAGGGATGCGGTAATTCCCCTGCGTTTCCTCACCTTGCACACGGCCGCGCTTCTGTTCCTCCAGGTACCGGCCGCCCTCCTCCTCCACCTCGGGCTCCTCAGCGGAGAGGCTGAGACGCTCCGGTGAGGAGGTGCTGCGCCTTTCGCGGGGAGAGGCGGAGACAGCCGGAGGAGCGGCCTCTGGGACGGGGAGCGGCCTGTGTGAGGGGAGAGCCGCAGAGAGCATGCTCTGTGTGTGTGGGGGGGGGGGAGGGGGGGAGCGGCTTGTGTGAGGGGAGAGCCACACAGTGCGTGCTCTGTGTGTGTGGGGAGGAAGGGGGGGGGAGCGGCCTGTGTGAGGGGAGAGCCGCACAGTGCGTGCTCTGTGTGTGTGGGTGGGGGGGGAGGGGGATAAGCGGGGCTGGGGGTAAACGGCGGGGGGGTGAGCGAGGGGGTGAGCGGGGGGGAGAGCGGGAGAGCGGGGTGTGTGTGTGTGTGTGTCTCCGTCTCTCCTTTGGCCCGTCACTCCGCCTCAGGCCAATGAGAGGTGTGCGGGGGCGGGCGGGCCAAGGAAGCAATCTCATTGGCCTGGCCCAAGGTCCAATGGGATTGCCGCTAGGGACACAGGGAGGGACACAGGGAGACACATACAGACATAGCCACATACGACGCTTTCACAAATATATAGTAAGATACCCTGTTCACTTATGTAACTATGTATTTCTAACCATGTACTATGTCATCTTAACTGTATGCCCTGGACATACTTGAAAACGAGAGGTAACTCTCTATGTATTACTTCCTGGTAAAACATTTTATAAATAAATAAATCTCTCAGAAAGAATCATAGCTTATTTCCTTTGTATATTTGCAACTTGCAATGGATATAAACATTCATTAACCACTTGAGTTCCAGAGGGACCAGCACAAGTTGCAACGTTTGGGTTTAAGGTGGTTACAAAACATACTGTTAAAATGTAAAAAAGAAAGAAAGAAAATGTAGCTCTGTACACTTGGGATATGCTGGAAGTGTGTGACATTGAGTCGCTTGGGAAGATCCACTAGCCTGGAAACAGGAAACTGTAGTTAATCCTTTGTATTATGAGCCTGTAGTTTCCAACTGGAGATGCCAAATATTCTATTCTTGTTGCTTTATGAGAGGTCTAAAAGAAACCTTTAATTATTAATGTCGCTTTTTTATTGCAATAGTAGGCTCAGGTAAGCATGAGATGGCCGAGGGAGGCAGCTGGAAAGCGGCTTGCCTGGCACTTCTCACCTTCTCCTGGTGACTTTGATATCTGATCCCATGAAAGGTGGCTCTCACAGCAGCCTCTCCTGAATGGTCCATACTCTGAGCCGCTAATGGGAACAGACACTGCTGTTATACTAGTGTGATGCGTGCACAATATAATCAACCAACACTTTGTGTAATGACATGTATACTGTGCAGTGCTATTTTAACATAGGGTTAGTATAGCAAACTGCTTAAGCCAGGCGTTCTCAACTTCAGTCCTCCAGACCCCCCGCCCCCCCCCCCCCCCAACAGGGCAGTGTTTCAGGATATCACTGCTTCAGCACAGGTGGCTCAATCCACCTGTGCTGAAGCAGGGATATCCTGAAAACCTGACCTGTTGCCCCCCAACAGGTCAGGTTTTCAGGATATCCCTGCTTCAGCACAGGTGATGGGGGGGTTGAGGACTGGCGTTGAGTATCCCTGGCTTAAGCCAGCTGAGGAAATTAACCCTTCTATGATTAAAAAAAAGATACATGTAAACTTTTAAGAAGCCCTTTCAACTTACTACATTGATTTGTATCTGAGGACATCTGCATTTTTTTCTCTGTTCTTGACCAGTTTTATGTTCTTCACAATGGGTCACCTGTTCGGCTCTGGCAGTGAAGTGGTAACAGTGTCACATCTATGCACGCTTCTCCTCGTCATATAACCAATTAAGAAAGCGGAAACGGTAAGTGAAGAAATAGGGTCAAAGAAAGCCTACCTAACATAAATACTGTCGTTTCAACCTATTAACGTTTATTTCAAAAAGTTGTTTTGTGTTTTTAGTGGGACTGCATCATTGAACATGTCTAGTATTGGCTGTAATATTATTAATTGTTTTGCAGCCTGGTTAAATATTGCTTTTATATATGACTGGGTTTCTTATAAGGGAAATAGAGTCTTCTTAATCTTAATCAATCTCTAAACTAGTTGGCAAACTGACAAATCAGCATCTTATATATTGAAGCTTCAGCAGGTGGTATCTATACTTGTAATTCATAACTCCCTGCAACATAATAGTCAGTGAGTATTTACCAAAGATCTAAACGACTAAATACACTTGCACAAACATTCTTAGTATAATAGTCAATTCAACTGGTATGTCACGAGCTACCAAATGTCAGAGTAGTCTTCTAAAACAAAAGACTTGTACTTTTGTCCTAAAGCTACACAAAACAATAGATGAAACTTTGGAAATAGCTTTGTGTTTGATCTCTGCAGACTGCAGTCCAAATGTATCTCCTGCCCAGCGGTGCCAGAGGGAAGTTAATGTTAACCCCTGTATGGATTCAGTATCCGTTTGCTTATTAAAAGACTGCTAAGGCTTTTTCTTCCCTGATTAACCTGTTCACTGCCCAAAGGGCCAGACATGCCAAGTGACACCACGCTTTGTATATACTGTAATTAGCAGAGACCTTCTCAACCTCCTTGGATACTCAAAGCAGCAATACTACATTCTCTCTCTTTTTTTTCTTACTTGTATATGTAAAGCATGTGACAATGTATCATTCTACATTCTTACCTAAACTGGCAATCGTTTGGTGCTCCTGTTATAATCCTGATTGTGGGCCTAACGAAATGGCCGCCTTCTAACTTTGTGCTGCAGTCTGTGAAATGCTGCAGCTTGTATGTAACATTATATTACTAAGTGTAACACATTATTGTTACAGCTTTCAGTGCAATAGACAGTCTGTTCTTTGGAACACTGCAGCAGATCTATTTGTAATACTTTGGTGACAAATTAGATTGTAAGCGCTTCGAAGCAGGGACTCCTCTTCCGAAATGTAACTTTTATGTCCGAAGCACTTATTCCCATGATCTGTTATTTGTAGTATTTGTTATTTATATGATTGTCTCGTGTATTACTACTGTGAAGCACTATGTACCTTAATAGCGCTATATAAATAAAGACATACATGCATACATGCATACATACATACATAAATACATACATACAAAGGACAGAGCTTAAGAAGGTGTGTGTTAGAGCCAATTTCAAAAGAAGAATGTGGATATGACTTTCTAAACGGTTGCTGAAGCAACCAAAGGATGATTAGTACGTTAAAACCTGCTAAACCCATTACTATTCCTTTTCAGTTATAATCTATACCAGGGGTCTCAAACTCAGTCCTCAAGGGCCACAAAGAGGTCAGCTTTTATGGATATCCCTGCTTCAGCACAGGTGGCTCAATCAATGGCTCAGTCAAAGACTGATCCACCTATGCTGAAGCAGGGATATCCATAAAACCTGGCCTGTTGTTGTTCCCTGCGATTGGAACTTGAGACCCCTGATCTGAACTCAATATTATGCTGTCCAATGCTTATGTTTCCATTTTTTGCTCATAATCTTGACATTCCTAACACATATGAACTAAATGAACACCCTTTTGCCTGATGCTCAATGATCAGGAAATTACATTATTACATCCTATTTAAAAATAATATTCAAAATAGGAGACAGAAATTGACAACAGTGAAATGTCACAACAAAGGGGGGGTTAAAATATTGTAACCAAGCATTTCTGACTGTAACTGGTCTTTCCTCGGGTGCTGGTATCTTCAGGGACGCAGACACTTTCTTTGCAAAGCAGGGACCCTTTATTAAAGATGAAATACAGCAACAATTCACCTGGACTGGGTTGCCAGCACCACCCAGTACGAGGGGCACATCACTTAGAGGGCATTGGGCATGACATAGGTTTAGCTTGTGGTAGGAACGGTGATATAAGTCTCTGAAAGGTCCCAGTGTAGAAGGAAACTGCACCTGTGCTTGGACAACTCTTGGAAACCACATGGTTCATAAATGAAACTGCAACAACTACATCTAAGGCCGCGTTTATAGTGCCGGCGATGGCGACAGCGATGTGACGTTGCGTCCAAACAAATGTAAGGATGACGTCGCGTGCGCTTATAGTAGGAGTGAAGCGACAGCGTGACGGCTTGGTCGCGATTGCTGGAAGTTACTTCAATTTGATTTTTCCAGTGACTGCGGCATGACGTCAGTGTCGCCGTCGCCGACACTATAAGTGCGGTCTAAGGCTTTTCCCAGCTGACTGCGGCGACAGACCTTGATGTGCGACTGCTTTTTCCAAAAGACAAGATGAGCAAACCAGCCGCGTGACGTCATGACAGCACCCGGGTAATGCAGAATATCAGTAGGATCAGTCTGATCCAATGTTGTCGTCGTCCGCGATGGCGTCTGCCTCCATGTAGGGTGATGGATAATATCCTGGTGTGGATAATATCACCAGAGTTTCTTGCAATGAAGGTGGTCTGGTCCCAGACCACAGGCCGCAATCACCATGCGGCATCTACACTGTGTCCCTGACACTAGACAGTAAAGTGGGGAAGCGTCCCTGTGTAAGGGGCTTTCCCTAAAGTAACAACAAGCTACTGTGAGTCGGGGCCTAGCTGGGGCCTAAGGGGGAATGTACTAGGCCTAGTGTCAGAGCCACTGGCTCTGAGACACTACCTACTTGGTCCAGCTCCCTCTTCCGACTGACGTGGCTGTCTCAGCGCGCCATATGTAACCACTAACTATCCGTGATCCTCACAGCCCTATTGGCTGTTCGCGCCCATGTGTTTAGCACTCCCATAGCCTTCTGGGAAATGTAGTTTCTGCGGAGCCCTTCTATCTAATGGCCGCAGTTCGGGCAGTTGTACTGCGCATGCGCGAGGCATACGCAATCACTTGCAAAATGGTGGCGCCCTGTAGAGGGTGCCACCGAAGTCTCCGGCAAGCCGATCGCCGCTTCACACCCCCCGCAGTGCCGTCCGCACCTGTCCCTGTATTTGCTGTCAGGCGCGATTGCCCCGAAAGGTGAGGGGGCAAAAGGGGACCAGGGGGACCCATGCTATATAAGGAACCCCAACCCTCTCTAATAGCGCGTCTGAGATCAGGTGCATTGTAAATTCTTCTGTATTTGCAAAAATTTTTAAAATTACCTGAAAATTGCAGGGAACCCATTTAGGAATGCCTGGGGGAACCCAAGGTTAAAAAACACTGCTCTAGTAACTAACCTAAGAAAAGGATTAAGCCTTTTAAATCCCAAAAGATTCCAAGAGCTAACAATCTACTCCTTTAAGCCATAACAATGGACCTTTAGGTTCATTACAATATGTCTGAAATGCCGGTAGTATTGTTGCATTTAAAGGTTTATTTTTTAAGGATGGACAGGTTTACGGGTTCGAAAATTTGAACTTGAAAGTTCGTGACAAACCTCAGTATTAACTTTTTAAACCAGAGTGAATTTTGAGCCAAAATCCCTTTCTAATTAAGAAACTAGGTGGTACATTTGAGATCGTGGACAAAAAAAGTCTGCTAACTATCCCATATTTAAAAAAAAAAAAATCAATCACCAAGACCAGTGGATGTGCTCACCCTAACTATTTTCAGATACTTCACGCGAGCCAAGGACAGAATCCGTCCAACCTTGTACGTCCCTGTTTCTGAAACACTTTGCTGTGTGTGGGTGCTTGCAACACGTTGAGGGATATTCATTAACCTGCTATACAGGTTATCAACCCACCATGATCTTGCTATTCAAGTAAATAGTAAACGGAGGATCGCCGTGCAATAACCTGTATCGGAGGTTAGTGAAACCCAGCGATTGTTCTCCATTTTGAAACACGTCAAATGTTGCTGTCCAACGCTAGAATTAGTATTGGGGATTTTGTCCCCCCCAGTAAATGGGAAACATTTTAAACATCCTCAAGACACAAAGAAGAAAAAAAGAAGAAACAACAAAAAATGTACACCATTGTGGCCTATGTCTTGCTTCTAGGATCTATGTTGGTAGAGTTGAGTGTATATAGTAGGCCATAGTTTATGGACTGGCCACTTGTTTGTAAGGTGTACTCAACAGGTGTGGTACTAAGTTCTAGCTCACTCGGTTCCAGTCGCATCTGACAATATGTCTTCTCCGCTCACAATAAAATAAGTTAAACTATTATACATAAGAAAAAAAAAATCAATTTGGTTTTCAATTTGTTTACTTTGGATTTTTACCAAAGTATGAAAAAACGAAAACTAGGCAGGAAAATGCTAAAATAGCATTACAAATTCTTAATGTAACCCTTTTTCCCGGGTTATGAATGGTGTCACATCAGATTAGTCCATAAAATATAATTGCTCAGTCTCTCAGCCATATAGATGATGCATGGGTATGTGCTGGCTGATCGTGGATGAAAGTTCTGTATATAAATGGGCATCAAGGATTTTGATGAAAGAAAGGTAATTAATGAACAGCTGTTTAAGACAGTTCACATCAATAATCAGAGCACAATACACGTGGCAAATAATAAACATTTACCTGTTGCTTTGAAGATTAGTGGAAACTGCTTGCAGGGAGGATAGGATGCATTGAGAACCTGCCAGTTAGGCAGATTCAAACTGAACACAGTCTGTAGTATAGGCGACCCCATGAGTACAGCGAAGTCAGGCTGTGGTTGGGACAACCCTACCGTATGAGAAGAGGACAATGTTGCATCTGTCTCCCACAAACATTAGGCTTCCTAATACTCCTAACTGGCGCTGGCCTATAAGGGGCATGCTACTAACTAGTAAGCAATAAAGGATGACAAGGACACATCTTAATACAGATTCCTAAACACACAAAACCATGCATAGGACTCACAGCGAGGACCCTAGTCAGAACTCTGAAGAACCTGCTTCTAGAGCATAAGGGGTGGCTACATATACCCTTACATTGACATCATACATCACATGGTAAGGAGGGAAAAAGATT
Source organism: Ascaphus truei (assembly GCF_040206685.1). Taxonomy (NCBI): domain Eukaryota; kingdom Metazoa; phylum Chordata; class Amphibia; order Anura; family Ascaphidae; genus Ascaphus; species Ascaphus truei. The sequence goes on along the minus strand of NC_134490.1, from coordinate 19,620,944 downwards.
AACCTGAATGATCTCACACCGTTAACTCCCTAAAGTAATCAACCCTTTAAAGATACTAGTAGTCATCCAAAAGGGAGCTTCATAATATAAGTGTAATATCATAAAAAAGCAATAAGGAAACTAAAATAATATAACTGAAACACTTAAAACATTTTTTTAAATATATGCTGAGAAATAGCTAGAGATGGGCACTATGCCTAGTGTTTTGGTTTTATAAATATTACGTTTTTTTTACTAGTTGTAGATTGTAAGATTCTGGTAAGTTACACGGTTGGCTTTGCCCTTCTCTAAAACAATATAATTTATTTTCATCGCAATCTAGTATACTAGTTTAGATAGGTGAGCTTTCATTAACCAAAACACCCTATACTCCACTGTACATTACCTGAGTATTTATTGAGCATTTGCTGGAATGGGTGCGAACTGATTGTCAACTTCATACAAAGATTGAGTTTGAGCAGCTTGAGTTTAAAGACCTTATTCAGTAAACTGCAATAGCGAAGATCCGGTGCTCTACCATGGACAGCCCCATTACAGTCAATAGGCTTTCCGTGCAATTCTGCTGGATCAGTGATATCAGAGCGTACGAATAAGGTGCTAAGACGTCTTGGAAATCAGCAATGCATTGTTGCCCCTCTCGCTCAGGGCAGCGTGGTTAACTGTGGTTCAGAAGTAGAAGAGGTTAAGATTGTCATTCTGAGTGTCGTGTTTTAAGGCTAAATAAATGGCAATAGCATTTCCCAGTGTCTCGTGATATCACGTCCCAGATTACAAGGCTCAATTTGTAACAGATCAATTAAAGCAGGAACAGCGGAGTTTAATCTTGACATTACCAGTTCATTTAACATTTTATACGAAAATGAAATTGGGTAATATAAAAGCCCTAGTGTGTACATAACATATGCAATGTCCAGGCCTAGAATTTAAATGAAATATAATTACATGCCTGTGGGAGACAAGTTGAAACTCCCTTATTGAAAATGTGAGTTCCGTGGGGACAAAAAGGGCAATATAATATTTCTTGGGCTTATATGCATAAACAGAACACAACGTACATCGACTGACGAGAGAGACATGCAAGCAAATCATTAGCATTTTGTCCTATCAGTCTACGCAACTTCTTGTCCTGAAACACAAAAGCAGAGAACTAATTGAGATTTTTCTCCTCGTTACTGACCGGCTTTATAACTTACTCCAGTTTTATGATTGCCTGTTAAATAGCACGTTGTCGTCAATATTTCCTCGTCTTGTAAGAATGAGGTCATTTGAGTTGCTAGGCAGGAGTCAAATATTGAAGTCCACATTGAGTGAATGAAGCAGTGGCTTTGAAGAATTGCCACGTTGGATCTCATAATGTTAAAATATTAATGTTTATATAAAAAAAAAATACTGCCATATTATCTATACAGATCAAAACCTCTACATGCATCCCCATAGCTCATTATGGGAAAGGTGGGTGCTCATTTTCCCCTAATGAGCTATTGTAAAATAAAAAGCATGTGGGAGCTTTTCTGTTCTAAAAGGATATAGCAGTATTTTAACAGAATGGGTCATCTCGCCCCTTTCCCCCCCCAGCGCTGCCGCCCCCCAGCCATTCAGCCACCGACGCTTAGGTAAGTACATTAGCGTTTATTAGTATTAGGGATTTTATAGTAAGGGGTTAAGCTTTTTAGAGTAATGGGTCCGATTAGGGTTTAGGGTAAAGAGTTTTAGTGTAAGTGGTTTTAGGGTAAGGGGGTTTTAGGGTAAGGGGGTTTTAGGGTAAGGGGGTTTTAGGGTAAGGGTTTTTTTTAGGGTAAGGGTTTTTTAGGGTACGAGGTTTTAGGGTAAGAGGTTTTAGGGTAATGGGGTTTTAGGGTAAAGAGGTTTTAAGGTAAGAGGTTTTAGGGTAAGGAGGTTTTAGGGTTAGAGGTTTTAGGGTAATGGGTTTTTAGGGTAATGGGTTTTTAGGGTAAGAGTCTTTAGGGTAAGGGGATTTTAGGGTAAGAGGATGGATATATATATATATATATATACTCGGTATATATATATATATATATATATATATATATATATATATATATATATATATATATATATATATATATGTATGTATATATAGTTTCCTGTGTTTAAAATGGTCTCTGGGCTCCTTTCAACATGCATCATTTGGCCAACATGAGAAATACAGTATAATAGTAACAATAAACAAGGGTTGGAGGCAAAAGGAAAACGGAACAAAAGGGGACGTAAGACAGAATATCATTAATTAAATGAGACTAATTAGCAACCTCAGAGCAGGTGCCGTGGATTGTCGCAAGTGACAGCGATGAGACTCAGGGAATGACAGCATCACTGGATTTCAACACATTTTTTGTACAATTTGTCATGCAAAACCTCTCTGGAAATGATGAGAGACAATTCTCAATCCAAACCCCCCTAGGAAAGCCTCCGATAATTTAAATTATGTCATCATTGGAACTCAACAAACTACAGTAAGGTTTATTATTGGAGCATGTTGTAGAAATTGTCAAGCATCACTCCGCAGTGTCTATGACATGTAGACAATGGCAAACAGTGGATAACTGCTGTGCATATCAGCTCTGTTATTATGGCAACTCTTTGTCATGTACTGTATGTACAGGCATTCCCCGCATTAACGTACGCAATGGGACCGAAGCATGTATGTAAAATGAAAATGTACTTAAAGTGAAGCACTACCTTTTTCCCACTTATCGATGCATGTACTGTACTGCAATCGTCATATACGTGCATAACTGATATAAATAACACATTTGTAACAGGCTATATAGTCTCCCCGCTTGCGCACAGCTTCGGTGCAGGTAGGGAGCCGGTATTGCTGTTCAGGACATGCTGACAGGCGCATGCATGAGCTGCCATTTGCCTATTGGGCGATATGTCCTTACTCGCAAGTGTACTTAAAGTGAGTGTCCTTAAACCGGGGTATGCCTGTATATAACTCTTTATTTATATAGTGCATTCCATGTACATAGCGCTTCACAGCAGTAATACACGTGGCGTAATAATAATAATATAACACATAATGGGAGTAAGCGCTTCGGGCATAAAAGTAATATTAGGAAAGGGTGCCCCTGCCCCGAAGAGCTTACAATCTATGTCATTACAAAAAGGCAAATTGAAGACGCTCAAAAGAACGTCTATCAGAGCTATTGATCAAGGTTCCTATGTGGTCTCAAAATCTTCTGACAGCAAAACTGGGGCCAAAACAGCACCTGATTTATCAAGCAAAAAAACAACTCTGTAGTCTTTAGTAAATGTTGTGCTAACAGTTATGGTGGGCTTTTATCAACATGTGTGTATGGGGAAATATTGTTGCAAAAAAATAAATTAAAAAAAACTGACCTATCAAAGCAAAAATGTCCCATTGGTCTTTAATGGAGGTTTTTTCTTTTCTTTTAAATCTGGCGTTATTTTTTTTTACTGCTACTTTTTGTATTATACACAGCAACAACGTAACAGTATCATTTTGAAAAACTAACTTATATCAATGGAGTACAGGGGGTGGCATGTGATCTCACTTTTATTATATAATAAATGTATTCTTATATATTGTGCTAATAGTGTTTTCGATACTCTGCATATTTACATGTGCAATTTACAGGTCTGATCTAACGATCTTTTTGAGTTGCCCAAATATACAAGTAACTGTTCTCGAAGCAATAAACACACTTCAAAGGCAGCTCATTCACCTGTATATTATGCTCTCATCGGTCTGGTGTTGAACCCTTTCAGCGCTGGTGGAAATTCCTTTTGACAAATATCATCTTCTACATCTACATCCATCTAAAGCGTTGATGTTTTGATGTCCACAATATTACCAACGGTGTTCATTTACCCACAACTGCCCCTTTGGCATGGCTGGCTACATTGTTTTTGTCACTAGAGTCAGGTGCTAAACAGTTAAAGTCAGATCCTGACTTTACCACACCATTTCCCACAAATTATTTGGTAACCGGTTTCAAAAGAGGGATGTAATGAAAATAATGAGCCTTGATGTCACTTTGAATAGAGGGCTATGTGTATGTGCCTGTGTGTGAGGAATTGTAATCTACTGTAGGTGCAAAAGTAGTCCAATAGTATTAGAGTGAGGATGCCTCTGATGTCCAGGATAATGCATCTTGGCTGGAGTGATTAAGAGCAAGGCACTTTTACAGATAATGGATACACATAGTCTGCAAAGCACCTACATTCAAACCAATGTGTAAAATGAACAGTTTACAGTGATGAACATGCTTTGCTTTCAATTCATCAGATTGCAGATGAAACAAAGATACACGAGCACTGACCCCATTGATGCCATCATAAGGAAAACCCATTCAGGTGATATAGCTGTGTTTTTAAATTAATAACATATGCCCATACCCAAGGTTATGTCCCAAAAGGATTATCCTATGTATATGATTTCCACAAACGTTGGTAATAAAAACTTTTCAGTGATCTGCTGCAAAATAAAGATCCATATTTACTTAGGGGTGCTATATTATTAATATTTGTAAAATGTTTTACCAGGAAGTAATACAATGAGAGTTACCTCTCGTTTTCAAGTATGTCCTGGGCACAGAGTTATGATGACAGATACATGGTTACAAATACATTCAAACCAATGTTTAAAATGTATGCTACATTTAGGCTATGGCACCAGTGGTTACGGCTGCACGTGCATCAGAGCGCCTGGTGGAGCGTGCACAGATTAAAGCAGCAATGTGTGGTCCAGGGGAAGAGATTGGATGCGTGGGGGATGGGGGGTGTGGCCATGACATCAAAGCAGCACAAGGCACAGCCTGCCATTGGTCTATACTACCTGCACTTCCATTGGTCTACACCATCTGCCCTTCCATTGGCTTCCCGCCGACCATGTGATCGCGTCGCTGCAAGGAAAGACAAAATTATTGTCTTCCTGCCAGCAGTCACATCATCGCGCTTTGCGCGCCCACACACACGGCAACTGGGGCCTGCCCCATAGAGGGCTGTGCTCTGGTGTGTGGCGCGCACGCCGTAGCGCATGCTGCAGCAGCCACTGGGAACTCAGCCAGGCTGCGGTCCCAGTGTGCACTGTAGCACGCGCGCCCGGTGGGGGGGTCGGCGCGTGAACAGCGCTTCACCACGATCTGCGGCCTTGGGAGAGAGGGAGAGATTGCGACGGGAGGGGGCGTGGTGGGGGGTTGCAGGGGCGTGGCCATGACCTCATGCGGCTGATTCTCCCTCATTGGCTGAACTGCCGGCGGGGGCGTGGCCAAACCTCCGTCACAAGCTGCACCTTCCGCAACAAGGTAATTACTGGGACCGGACTGATTGGGGGGTGGTGTTTGTACGCACAGCGCACGCCGAAGGCACTGGGACCGTAGCCTCACAGTGCTATCCCTTGCTGGCTCCTACTTTCTATAAAAGTTAGCTGATAAGGTCGCATGGCTGTTTGACATAAGAAAGCAAAAAACAGGGAGTTGGAAATATAATTTTTCTTGGTTAAAAAGGGTTCATTGATCATATATTGCAGGCTTTCTGTTAAATAGGTTAATGGTCATGTTAAACTTTAAGAGATCAGAATTGGTTAATTATATTGGAAGTGTCGGCTTTTATGCAGCATTAAGTAAAAGAAAGACAGGGAGGGATTAGTGCAATAGATGCTGTTACGTGCGGCATTGTGTCAACGAGAAATGAAACTCTATATTCTATTCTATAAGCCTGAATACTTTCATCACATGGTGCTTCTTAGCTGGGACAGGCAGAAAAGCTCCCCGTAGAACTGTGTCAACTGGAATGTTTTTTAATTATCTGGAGAAAGTATGGACTGTGTATCATCATTAACTGGACTAAACACTGACGGTCAGTGAGTCAGGTAGCAGTAAATGGTGCAATTAACAGATAGAGAGGAGATGTGTATTCAATTTGAAAGCTTTCTTTCTTAATCCATCTCCCTTCATCACACAAAGTGCTGAGCTGCAGACTTTTACTTTCAATTATATTAATCGGGTTAATTCCAAGTTAAAGTCAACATTTTAATCAAGAACCAGCAAACTCGATGAGTGGTGTAGAAGGAAGATTGCTCACAATGATTTTTTACGAGGTAGACTGCTACAAAAAACAAGTTAGTAATAGGTAGCTAAAACAAAGTGTTTGGATGGTCCCCCCCCCCCCCCCTAGAATGAATTATGCGCATTTAACGTTAAATTGTTTGTATTTTTACCTGACTTGCTTATGTTACCAAAGCATCTCATTCATTCTAAATAAACCGCATTCCTACAACCTACTATCTGTGTTGTAAATGCCCTTATATTTTCTTAAATTAACTACATTGTATAGGGAATGACTCTTGCAAGTACATTTATGGGTATCAATGTTCCCTTAAATTAAACTATTGTGTATGTGGCATAAACAGCTCAATCAATGCCACTAAAAATTGACTACAATTGTGTTGAAGTGATCTTTGATAGTCTTTATTATATCTTTGTGTGTCATTACCTATGCAATGCTATAGTTAGCTTCCATGTGGAGTATGGATGGCGACTGCTAGGTTTGTCTCCACCGTTTATGACTCAATGGCCATCAACAATTATCCACAAACTGAGCTTCAAGAGGTAAGATTTTCCATGTTTTCAAGACGTTGGTTATTCTTCATTTCCTTATCGGGGCTCACACACCTGGTCTGTTCGTCTCAAATTCTAGCAGATACTTATGTACATTGGAGACTGCCAACAAGGGTAATTGCATGAGGTACACATAATAAGATCTTTCCAAGTCTGCATTTCTGTACTTCACTTTCCTGTTCCTACTGGAACACGAAGCTCTGCCACATCCAAGGTGGAATAAACCTATCCGGCTAATGGAGTGTGCCAAAAGTAAGGAAACTAACTAACATTTGATGCAGCCAGAAGTGAATAACAAATGGGATGCACATGATTGTAGAATCCTTATTTGCCCTTTCACCAAATCCCAATAAAACACCAACACATTTGGATGAAGAACTGCCACAACTTTATTAACAATGTACAAAAAAAAATGATCGTTACCAGCTACTGTACATGAACAATCCCAGGGACAACCACAGGGCTAAAGGCCTTTGTTTCATATGCAACCACTATACCACGAGGTTAGATCCAGGCCCCAGCCATTTAGCTAAAGGCATTATAGCCACCTCCTCAAAACCAGATTTGGGCATTTGCCCAGGCCAACTATGTCCCAACATATAACAGCAAGGACCTCCGACAGCTGTCACAACAAAAACATCACACAATCAATGTAAAACGACTGTATTATTACGAAGTTCTAATGTATCTAAAATGATACAACATGGGTGGTCACAAGCTACTTCAGGAGTGAATGAAACATATACATTTACCCCACTTCACTCTACAGACCCCACCGACTTCTCAGGCTTCAAAATCGGAATCACCTCCCCATACAAATAACCAACACTCAAACACAAATATAGCCGACACTCACAACAAGGCATTCGTCACTGCAGTTCTGCCCCCTTTTTACTAAATGTCCAAGTGGAACACTTCAAAACGAAAGTTTGTAAACGTTAATGTGTCTTCCCAAAATAATGTCTGCACTATCGCTTTGAAATATTGCCACTGTAATTATTGATTCTGCAGAATAGACAATGGGTACACTGAGGTTTCAGAGGGAGCACTTAATCCAGAGGTGAGCAACTCCAGTCCTCAAGGGCCACCCACAGGCCAGGTTTTCAGGATATCTCCGCTTCAGCACAGATGGCTCAGTCTTTGAAGACTGAGCCAGCTGTGCTGAAGCAGGGATATCCTGAAAACCTGTCCTGTGGGTGGCCCTTGAGGACTGGAGTTGTTTCCCCCCAAAAATGTGATTCCTTGCGAAACGTTTCACCAAGCCTCAAAAGGACTAAAAGTGTCCCCAAATTTGCAATCTTGCAGCGATATATAGCCTGACCGTGAGCGAAACAGGCTGTTATTCTAACATATCACGCATTGTATACCTCGGAATACCCATGTCATGGCACGTCATTACCGCGTGTTGTATACCTGGGAATACCCATGTCATGGCGCGTCATTACCACGTGTTGTATACTTCAGAATACCCATGTCATGGCGCGTCATTATCGCGTGTTGTATACTTCAGGATAGGTGATAGAAGGAACACAGGGTACAACGGATTTAGAATATCCAAACTCATTTATTGAGCCAACACAACGTTTCGACCTCAGAGGTCTTTATCAAGTGACATAGTGGCATAAACATAATCCCTTCAGACAACATTTAAATAGTGCCCCAAACCCCATCATGCAACCTGTTCAATCAGTGGTGATGGTATTCATGTGCTGAACCAATCCCTCCTTCCAATGTCATGTTCGTATCCTTAATAAGGTGATCTCTATCAGATGTTTAAGACGCTCCTGTACCACGATACACAGGAGTCTTAAACATCTGATAGAGATCACCTTATTAAGGATACGAACATGACATTGGAAGGAGGGATTGGTTCAGCACATGAATACCATCACCACTGATTGAACAGGTTGCATGATGGGGTTTGGGGCACTATTTAAATGTTGTCTGAAGGGATTATGTTTATGCCACTATGTCACTTGATAAAGACAAGTACGGTCGAAACGTTGTGTTGGCTCAATAAATGAGTTTGGGTATTCTAAATCCGTTGTGCCCTGTGTTCCTTCTATCATCTACACAGGACTGATTACAGGCTTTCGTACAAACATTGGAGCACCGGTAACTATCATTTTTTTGTTCATATTTTGAGGTGTACAGTATTTTTCTCATTTGTGTATACTTCAGGATACCCATGTCAAGGCGCGTCATTACCGCGTGTTCTATACCTTAGAATACCCATGTCATGGCGCGTCATTACCGCGTGGTGACTCGTGTTTTATCGAGTGCAGAAAGTGGCATTTTTAGTGTTCTGTTTTTTATACACCTGCAAATTGACACCTTACTGTACTGTACACATTACAATTCATTCATTTCTGCCACGGAAACGCAAAGAATTGCACCCAAAGATATCGGGATCCATGAAATTCAAACAAATCAACCGTGTGATCGGCCGCGTGGAGTACAGCAGTACACACTAAAACAGCTCTGTGATATGTTTGAATAACGGCCGCTGCATCTGTATAGCCTCAGCATTGAGCGAATTTAGCAATGTGACAATTTAGCACATTAGCATATTGAATGAAATTGTCATGCACATTGACTTCACGCATGGAGAATCGTCTACGAACCCTGACTAAGCTGCGGCTTTTTTGACTGCTAAAAAAGGCCAATCTTGCACGGTTCGCACATCTCTAGTTAACAAGTGAAAAGTTAACCTTACATAATAATGATGTATTATGTAATAGCAGGAGGTGTGCACCAGCAATGCATACATCGTGCATCTTCCTTATCTGCTGAAATAAATACAGTTTATAGATGTTATATCCTTCTAAATCCTAACATGAGACAGGGAGATAAAGCCAAGACATAAAAACTAGCTGGGACGCTCTCGTAATATTTTATGCGCTTATTTCACTTTCTCATTTAGTTGTGCTACATTGAACCACAGCACAATTACAAACATATATTACGTTAGTACACACATGTACATAAACGCATGTAAATATGCATTCGGTGCCAACGTATCTGTACCATTTCTGTAAATCAGGGGTAGCCAACTCCAGTCCTCAAGGGCCACCAACAGGTCAGGTTTTCAGGATATCCCTGCTTCAGCACAAGTGGCTCAGTCAGTGGCTCAGTCTTCGACTGAGTGGTCACTCCTGCTTTAAATCATTCCTGCCTCCCACAAACTCTTAGGCTGCAGCCAGGGTGGCGCTGATCATGCAGGCGCTCATGCGCGGTGGCGCAAGCAATCGGCAAATTCAAATTTGCTTGCTTGGAAAGCAGCTAAGCGCCGCGCATGCTTAAGCGCTCGCTCACGCTGGCCACACACATTGCCGCAATGTGTTTCATCACGGCCAGCGTGAGCGCACCCGCCTTGTCAGCGCCACCCTGGCCGAGGCCTTAGAGAAAGGAGGTTTTCATTTTTGATGAAACTTCAGTTCCTTGTTCCCCCAAAGTGTTTTAACCCAGGTGGTTTATTCGGAGCAATCACATTTGCATAAGAAATGTTACTTCTCCCTCTTTCCTCTGTAGTTTTTTTTTTTTAACATGCCAAATTGCAGATTGAACTCACGGGCCAAGGTGTCATTAGCTGAGAAATTCACTGCAGTGCAGGTTTAATCAGAGGGGACAGAGGTTAGAACAGCTCAATATTAGTGATAACCAGTCTTTGAGCCTCACAGCCAGTCAGGGCTTTGAAAAATGCACCATAAGGGCTTTCTAAGGGAAATGATGCCATATTAGCCCTGTATTAAAGGTTTGTGGGTGAGTGAGTCTACATAAAGTGTAGCTTTTCATGGATTCAATCACATGCGTGAAGCTCTTAAAATAAACACGTATATATACACAGCCGTCAGGTGACTAATATTTCGTAATTGAAACCTGCATTACATGTTTAAGACGGGCAAAATATGAGCATGCTAAAAAAACAGAGTATGACTAAGCTGCTTCTTTTTAGGGACTCAGAGAATAAACAATAGAATTCCATAATCCATTCTTCTTGTGACCTTTGGCAAGTCACTGAACCTCCCTGTGTCTCGGACACCAAAATTAGATTGTACGTTCTGTGGCGCAGGGGCTAATTGTTGCCTGCAAAATTATATGCACAACACTGCATTCACGGTCAGTGCTATAAAAGAACAAAAAAGAAGGACACTTATTAAACTAAATTAATATTTCTGGCATGTCAATGCACTGCATATTTTGGCTATGTTAAGTCCTGTTTTTTTTCTTCTTCAAAGAAGCAAGGAAGGAATGTGTGGAGCCCCAAATCAGTATACAATGACCCATGTTCGTTTTCTAGGAGAGAAAACATTTCTCCAATGTCCTTCCAAAAATTGTATTCTAAAATAGTTTTAGGACAGTAATTGTGTGTTAAGGAACTGGCTTCTCAAACTGAAAATCCTGGTGTACAGGTAACTGCCAGCCCTCTATAACTTTCGATACAGCAAATCACCCCTTCTTTGTATTAAATACCATAAATAAGGTTGACCTCTGGGGAGGTGTTAGCTTTATTTAGGCAAAGCATGATTTAATTAAAATTATTATATGCCATTTATAATATTCCATATATCTAGTTTAATTATCATTTTCAAAATAATTGCATATCCCAAAAGTGATTTAATAATTTCACACACCTTAAAAATTATTAGCTGCACTAGCTGGCTTATCATTGGCTGATGGGATCCAGTCTGTAATTGGCTCCCTCGCGCACCATGTGACGCGTCGCAGCACGGGAACACAACCCGGTTACATCCCCTGCTGGCTGACGCGTCACAGCGCGTAGTGAGCCTTGCAGTGAGGAGGGACTGGGGCCGACTCGGGAGGAAGCCATGAGCAGGTGAGTGGCGAGCATGGGGCCGCGCGTGCCATCGGATGCAGCAGGACCGCGGCCTTAGGCTCACTCCCACCCAGACCCTGAAATAGGTGTTCAACTAAAGTTGAAAGAAAGCGAGGAAGGAAAAGGGGAATAACTACGGAAATCATAATCCCACCTAACTGTAGTGTTACACCTATAAAGACCCTCTAAAAGCCCTATACCAAAGTCTGGAAGTAACGCCAAGTTTAGGCATGACCTAATTAACGTAACGTTAAGTCCCTGTGTTAACCTCATCAACCATTTGTGGATATGCTCTATATGCTACCGCTGGCTGGTAGTAAACATCTCACACGCACTGACCCCTTACAGACACACTTACCATAACAACCTCCTACTGTCTCTGGAAGTTCTCCCCACTTACCTCTTAGATTGTAAGCTCTTCGGGGTAGGGACAACCTTTCCTATTGTTACGTTCATGTCTCAAGCACTTATTCCCATTGTGTGTTATATTATTATGTCAGTCATGTGTGTTACTGCTGTGACGCGCTATGTACCTGGACGGCACTATATAAATAGAGCTATACATACGTATGCACTGTTAGGGGCCTCCTTTGCATATCATTAGCACCAACGTTATTTTCAGGAGAGAACATAACTTAACATTACATTATTGGCCAACTCCAGTTCTCAAGGGCCACCAACAGGTCAGATTTTCAGGATATCCCTGTGCAACAAAATCGGATTCTGTTAGCGTGCCAAAAAGTACAATGTGGCAATGCACATATAAATGAATTGAAATGTTGCTAATACAACGATGTAATGTCCCGAATAGAGAATTCTGGCCACTCTGATGTCTGGTTATAAATGGATGATGGTCCCAGCACATGGAATGAGAAGAGCATAACAAACATAGCGTGATACTGTATGATAATCACAAAAATGGCACGTGAGCTAGAGAAAGAAAATGCCTCCTCCGAGGTAGGAATACACAAGGAAGTGGAGTGAAAAAAGTACATTTAATTAAACAATTTAAAAACAAAATCACAGGAAAAGTACACCTTGGTGGACACCCAATTCGCAAGCTTGGCAAAAATTGAAATCCTACTTACAGGATGCAGGTAGGACATGCGCCTTGGAATGGAAAATGTCTGATGGGGGTAGTTGCCTCTCGTCACGGGCTAACGCGACCGGAGTCCTGGATGGTAAACAGCGTTCCAGAACAGCTGGTGCGTGCAGGTATCCTCCACCGCAGCCGAAAGCGCTGCTGTATCTTTCTCCCGTCCTACCGGCGTCTCACTGATTGGCTGTCTCCCTGTCCGTAATCTCATGAGAACGGGTGATGGGGGAAGCCGGTAACTCTCAATGTATTACTTCCTGGTAAAACATGTTATAAAGAAATAAATTAATTACAAGGATAAGCAAAGACTGTTTAACTCCGTAATTTCATCCAATATATTATAATTTTTAAAAAAATTACTTTTTGAGCAGTTTTCCCGCTGCTTCCCTACTAAACCAATTAAAATTAATGTTGTAATTAATTGTTGATTTTTAAGATGCGTGTTCCTGTAATCTCATCATATCCTTTTTCTATAATGCGTTTCTTTTCTTAGCATAGTATATATCATTGCAGCCCCAAATTGCAGTACTTTCTTTTTTAGTTTATTATCTACTTTTATTTGGTGGGTGTCTGCCACCTCGACACACCTAATCTTGTCCAAAGGATCCTCGGTGGATATTCACGATTGTGTGATTTGCATCTCTCACCTTAATAAATCCTGGTATTTGTCATCCTTTTTTATTGAAACTTATCAATAGTTTCAGTACAGCTAAAACTCATGATGGGAGGGTACCACTACTTTTTTATTTAGTAAACCTTACTATTTATATACTTACAATTCTAAGGGTTTTTTTTTTTTGTTTTTTTTTAAAGCAAAAAGGATTTTTTTGACAAAAGTCTCTGTCTAGCTTTTATAGTATATACCAGGGGTCTCAAACCCAGTCCTCAGGGGCCATCAACAGGGCAGCTTTTATGGATATCCCTGCTTCAGCACAGGTGGCTAAATCAGTGGCTCTTTGACTAAACCACTGATTGAGCCACCTGTGCTGACGCAGGGATATCCATAAGCCTGTTGGTGGCCATTGAGGACTGAGTTTGAGACCCCTGGCATATACCTTTGTAAAATACAGTCTTAAGTCTTTTTAATCAAAGTGAGTGTTGTCAATTGTGTTCTGTTAAACATCAGTTGTCCAGAGATTTTGGAGGCAGACCATACTATAGCACCCCTCTAAATGACCATCAGGCTGCGATCTCCTGCAGCTCCTGGCTTTACTGCACGTCAGCTTAGCAAAAGGTACTGCATTGTAATATATATATCTGATGCCTTCCTATAAATGTTTGATGATAAACATGGCAGTCCTTCAGCCCTTAGGGGCCTGTTTATCAAAGACTTCCTACTGAAAAACTAGTACAAAAAAAACAACACTGCATTTAGGAAAGAAATCCCATTAAAATGGGATCTTCTCTTTGACACATCTGGTGTTTGTTTCTCTGCTATACTATACATGATAATGATACTATACATCGCTATTCACTGATCTAAAGAGTGATCATTTCAAATAAATGCGCTGTTTGTAAATGCATTTTTTTATGCACATGACTTTTTTTTATTTTTTATCTGTGAATATTAGTTTCAATTGTTTACCGAGGCCAAAGATTAATAAGCGATCTGCATGAGAAGGAGAAGATTATAAGAATACAATGATTCTGTATTGTGATTTGGCTGGATTTTGCTTCTGCACTCACATTGGAATACGTCCTCAGCCTTATTCCCTCCACTGTATGATAAAACCGAGGTCTCTTGCCATAAAACTCTCGTAGAGTCTACTTAAGTCAGAAGTGCTCAACTCCAGCCCCTCCTCCCCCTGCCCCTCCCAACAGGTCAGGTTATCAGGATATTCCTGCTTCAGCACAGGTGGCTCAATCAGAGGCTCAGACTTTGATTGAGCCTCTGAATGAGCCACCTGTGCTGAAGCTGGGATATCCTGAAAACCTGACCTGTTGGGGGGCTTGAGGACTGGAGTTGATCACCCCTGACTTAAGAGACATTAGTTGGACATAATAGGACCTGATAAAAAAACAAAACATTTCCTTAAAAATAGTTGAATACAGTCCGTCAACCCCGGAAATCAGGTAAATAAAAAATAAGGAGAAATTATAGCTAAAAATCATACGTCAATAAATAACTGTCCGACGATATCCTTTATTAGTTATTTATTTACTTTTCCAAGTAATTTTTTCTTCTTCCTATTTTACAAGAGAAATATTAGTGTTTTATACAAGGATAGAGGGCCATATTTATATACGGTCATTTCCCATAGAACTCCCTATAGCCCTTTAAAGCGAATAGGCAACAAGGTGTCTCATTTAATAGCACGGCTTAATAAATAAGGGGCAGCATCATTTCAGATGTTGTTGTGCACTATGAACAAATGTTATATGATGGACGTACACCTTGCAAAGCATTCTGGGACAGACCAGTCTTCAGCACTAATCTACGCAGAGCTAGAGAGAATAGTGGCGGAAGTGGGTTGTGACCAGGTCTCAGGGGCACAGCTTGTGTACCCCTGGCACCACATAGTAATATAAACGGTTACCTTTTCACAATAAGAAGAAACTTGTTCTTCTGAGATGGTACATGCAAAGATTAAACAAACTCGTATCAACCAAATGCCCAATTTCACAGAATCCCTCTCACCTGCAGCAAAAGGCTACAATTGCAACCAATAAAGCAGTAAATTATCCGCGCTGACGTACAAATGGCGCTTTTGTGTGTTATGTTGCTATTCATATGAGCTGCCCTAATTGATCCCCAATCATCCTATGAATGTTTTCTCTTGTTCTGGGGAGGGGTCCCCCCTCCTTTCCGCTGACATTAAGATGGGTTTCACATCCCAGACCGCTTCTCTCCGCCGTTGTATACATCTCCCAAACACCTCAGGGCACACATCATTTCCAATTGTGAACAAATGCTGTTAGTTTTCATTAATTTGCCGACACTATATTTGCCAATTCCTCCGACTTCTCTTTCTCTCCCTTGCGTACTCTCTTCCGCTCTCTCTTTCTGCTCCGAGGCAGGTGAGAGCATCAATTTTCTTCTCATCTGTGGCAGTTAAATTAAATGGAATCGGCCTGATTGCTGAAAATCAAAGAGAAGGCTGATAGAGCAATTAAATGCGTCTAATTCCTCCTCTAGAAAAGGTACAGCCTGGCTTGGAAGCTAATTAACTTCATAATGAAAATCCTTTTTTTTTTTTTTTTTTTTACCCTTTTAGGCTTTTCGCTGTGTTTTACTTTCTTTTGGTGTAGGTGTTTGGTTGTTGAAAGTCGGGATAGATAAGCTGAAAATCAACTTTTATGATACACTAAGGAATTGGGCAGGTTTCACAGTCCCAAATTACTGCTTAATTCTATATTGTACGTCGAGCCTTTCGTATCATTTAAGTGTAGCTAGCTCTTTCGCTAACGCCTTAATAACTGGTCATAGCAGCTTGTCCTCTGACTGCGATCCATGCTATTAACAACATTAGGCTTTTGGAACAATTGTTCTTACTTTTTTCAGAAAACACCCTCAAAACTTAAAGGAGCAATCCAATCACATTTCTCCCCTCACTCCCGGCCCCCTCCCCCCTCCCCCTCCCCCCTCCCCCTCCCCCCTCCCCCTCCCATTTTTGAACACAGAATTGAAGCAGGGGGTCTCCGAACCCATTCATTTCAGCTCCGGGGACCCTCTGCTTCCCAAGATACCCAGAGGGAGCTGGTGGCCTTGGCAAAGTTTAAAGCCCCATGTCACATGGGCCAATAGGATGCTGAACCTGATGACATCACGGCTTCCTATTGGCCCACAGCTAGCAAACCGATGTGTCTACCGGCACCCCCTACGGATGTAAGTTTTCATGATATCATTGTAATGTTCCAACATCTGTCTCCTAAGCTCTGTTTTTGTTTTTCTGACATACATTTTTGAGCGTGGGCACTGTAACATATAGAGAGTTTAGGAGATGGTCATTGGAACATAAAAATTATATCGTCAATATTTCAGAAACAAGTTGTGTAGTGAGACATTATCACTTGGTGCATGGGGACACAATTAAGGACTTCACATTTATTGGAATAGGAAAATTAAGTCAGTGGCGGACGCTGCACAGACGAGATCCCTCCCCTCAATGGCGCCGGGCCCACTGCGAGGGGGGGGCCACAGCGCTGGGGCGAGAGTTGCTACTGCTCTCAATAGAATTGAGAGCAGGACTCGCGACGGAGCGATAAGCCACGCCCCCTGGCGGTTCAGTCAATGAGGGCGAACCTGCCGGGTGACGTCATGGCCGCGCCCCCATTACTCCCCCGCCACGCCCCCCCGGTCTCTCTTCCTGCAGTGAGCTGCAGACCGGGGAATCGGCTGAACGCGCCGCCAATCTCGCGGGCGCGCGTTACAGCGGCGTTACCGGGGCCTTAGCCTTAGGCTGTTGTTATAGAGGCAAACAAAGAGAATATATTTATTAGATTCTTTGTCACCTCCAGGTTTACATGAGGATTTAAAATAACCCTTGTATTTATGATGAACTATAACCATGCTCGATATTTTGTTGTATATAATGTTTATTGATTGGTACTTTAATACAATTTTTTTTGTAGTAGTTGTTTGAAGGGTTAAATATCATCATTCGCATCGCAACTTCCGGTTCTGTAGGGACCTCAATATCAGAGGTGGAAATTGTACGTTTGGGCCCGGTGAAGCCTGCGATAAGTGCGTTAGCATTTTCTGTCTGTGCAGCTTCAATTCTTGCAGAATATCTCCTAATACTTTAATTATTTTACTTTTACTTTTTTTGGGGTTAACGGCTCTCCAGACTCCGACTTTGCCTGAGAGTGAACCACACACGGACGGTCCGTCGGGTATTGTCATGGTTTTGTGTGCACTGCCACTACACCAGTGAGTGAGTACTCGCTACAACTTGTACTTGGTTCTCAGGGGAAGAGGCGTGTGAGAGCAAGCCAGGACCTGCCCTAGTCTGCAAATAGGTTGGTATAGGGCCTTTGGTGTGCACAGGGCCGGATCGAGACATTATTGCGCCCCGGGCAGACAAAAAATTTGGCGCCCCTACTACTCACTGCCACAGGTCACCTCGCCGTCTTCTTGAAGTCTCCTCACCGCTCGGATATCCGCAGGGCACCTCGGGTGGAGCTGTCGCCATTTTTGAGCACGCTCACACAGGACACATTTTTCAATTTTCCGCACACCGCGGGAAATGTAAAAACCATGACCCGGCTGCTGGCGGCCAGGCTGAGTGTCCGGCTGGGCACACGCATGGGCGCACTCACATACGGCGGCTTTTTTTTTTTAACTTCTGAGGGCGTTTCAGGAGTACTACTTTCCATCTTATTTTGAAATGATGTAGTAAAGTAAGCAAAGAGCTCCATGCTTCCACATGATGTAGTAAAGTAAGCAAAGAGCTCCATGCTTCCACATGATGTAGTAAAGTAAGCAAAGAGCTCCATGCTTCCACATGATGTAGTAAAGTAAGCAAAGAGCTCCATGCTTCCACATGATGTAGTAAAGTAAGCAAAGAGCTCCATGCTTCCACATGATGTAGTAAAGTAAGCAAAGAGCTCCATGTTTCCACATGATGTAGTAAAGTAAGCAAAGAGCTCCATGCTTCCACATGATGTAGTAAAGTAAGCAAAGAGCTCCATGCTTCCACATGATGTAGTAACGTAAGCAAAGAGCTCCATGCTTCCACATGATGTAGAGCAGGGTTGGCCACCTCCAATCTTCAAGGGTCATCAACAGGGCAGGTATTAGGGATATCCCTGCTTCAGCACAGGTGGCCCCATCAGTGGCTCAGTCATTGTTGACTGAGTCACCGATGAAGCCACCTGTGCCGAAGCAGGGTTATCCTGAAAACCTGACCTGTTGGTGGCCCTTGAGGACTGGAGTTGGCCTCCCCTGATGTAGAGCAACTGAGAATTAAGCATCAGAAGCTGCCATGCGAAATCTCTACTTTGGGCCTTAAGAAAAAATAAATAAAATTAAAAAAATAAATAAAATCAGGTTGGCTTTAAAGGGCTTCACATTGAGGTCACTTTCAAGGTAATTGCAAGAGGAAACATGCACGTTTAAAGGGAAAGAGCAAACATTTCCAAGCAGTAAAGGCCATAATAGTTAATGGATGTTGCCATTGAGTTTTTTTGAGTAGGGCCCTTGGTGTACATCCATGACCCGCTGTGTACAGTATGCTGTATGTGCAATGCTGTGTGTTATTACTTGAGACTGGAGAAGGCTTGTGACGCAGGCACTTGTGAATATTATTTGTTTGCTGCAGATTTTATAATAATGTATAGTCTATCTATGCAACATTTAGCATCTAAAGCAGGGACGGACAACTCCGGTCCTCAAGGGCCACCGACAGGTTAGCTTTTCAGGATATCCCTGCTTCAACACAGGTGGCACAATCAGTGGCTCAGTCGCCACTTGTGCTGAAGCAGGGATATCCTGAAAACCTGACCTTGTGGATTTTCAGGATATCGTAGCTTGGTGACCCTTAAGGACTAGAGTTGGCCACCCCTGGTCTGAAGCGTCTTCTATTGGCACAACAGACAAGATACACCGGCACATGTTTGGCTTCTGATATTCATTGACTGTTCTTGTTGCCCTAAAGTCTTTCCCCTCATATTTTTCCCCCTCCACAACTATTGATAGAGAACCTCTTGCCCTCTCTGGCTCAGATTCCCCTCCTTGGCAAGTTTGTGATTCTAAATCTTGAAAAGCAAGGGGAAGGCAGCTTAACTGCATAATGAATAGGTTCC
Source organism: Ascaphus truei (assembly GCF_040206685.1). Classification (NCBI taxonomy): domain Eukaryota; kingdom Metazoa; phylum Chordata; class Amphibia; order Anura; family Ascaphidae; genus Ascaphus; species Ascaphus truei. The sequence goes on along the minus strand of NC_134490.1, from coordinate 19,601,662 downwards.
TCTAATTTCAACGTCCACCACGTGAAGAGAGTGAAATTCCTTTGAAAACGGTCAACTGCGATTTTCTTCCGGAAGTGGCTCAGGGGAATATTTAGAATATTATATTAGAATGTAAGAACTCACTGCAGTTTGTATGCCGACCTAAAAACAATACAATTTCTACCTATGTTACCAGATCGGTGTTAAAAACAAACAAAAAGGGAGAAGAAATGTAGCACAGAGATTTCTATTCTACAAATATTCCTCCGCTGCCTATATTGAATTAGCATAGCTTAAAGCCTTGTTACGAGTAATGGTGCAACATTATAACCCGAGGGCTTGTGGTGTCATACAAATGAGATAAGTTTATTTTCTGAAATGTACCATTTGTTCCTACAGGCAGGGCGGCTGTAAAAGCTGGTGAACAAGCAGCAGGACGCCAGCTCTGTGCACAGCAAGAGACCGAGAGGAAAAACAGAGATGCACCGAAGTTTGGACCTGGACCAAGTCTTCAGCTTTTACCTTCTGCATGTGACAGCCTTTAAAAACAGGCTGCTGCAATATTGTAGAGCAAATGCACTCTAATCAGAGGCAACTGTTATGCCAGCCCCTCAGGGGGCTGAAAGTAGAAGGGGGGGGGGAGAATGTAACACAATGCAACTCCTCCTAATCTCACCACTGACTTGCTAGCAAGTAGAGAATAATCATTTTGCAATGGAATTAACTCACTGTACATTAGGTTAGAACGAAGATGAGGACGAATGCTTGTGCCCTCAAATGCATTTACTTTTCAGTGGCAATAAGGTTCAGAGGGGAAAACAGCTGCAATTACGCTTGGATCCAAGGAAAATGTGTGGGGAGAACACATTTCAAATGTATCTTGACACTTACTACCAATTACCAGCAAGAGCTGGATTAATTAGCATTTGCAGATCAACATTTTGGAAGGGCGGCATGAAAGAAGAATTTGTTCAGTAATCATAATGTTTTTTTTCTTATTTAGCACTGACAGTGTATGTAGCGCTATACATAGAATTTCACAAGAACAATGATTTCCTGCACCGCAGAGCTTACAATCTAGATTCGCATGCACTGAAAGATTGAGCGATTTGCCTCTGAGCTGCTCCTTCAGCCCGAGAATAAAAACTCTGGATAATTTTGCTCCAATAGAAGGCGTCAGAGCATATAAGGAATCGTCCTGTGGTATACAGTAGAAACTGGGTAGCATCTGGGTAATGTAACCCAAACTGCTTCAAAGTATCATATTACCTCTCTAGATGACCTTCATATTTGATTTGTGCCAATGGGCATGTTGGTATGAAATGCTGTGATATACAATAGAAGCATGTCCTTTGAATGACATGAAAAGTGGTGTAATATGATGCAGTATATTATGACAGGTACAAATGCGCTGCCGCAGAGGCATAAAAAAATGTGCATTATTTTCCTGTCTGAGATTAGACATATATATTAGCTTTATTTCTCCTGTTTTAGAATCTGACGCACGCTGGGCTAAAATAAAGACTGCCCCTTCCTTTAATGTGACCGCCAAGAAAAGTAACACAAGCCGCACATGTCTTAATGTAGACCGGCGCCAATATGCAAATGTGACTCCGCCCTAACTCCTCCCACCTCTCCCTAAATCCCTCATCTCGTCGCAGGCAGACGCAGACATGCCCGAAAATGGCGCCGCTAAGATAAATACAAGGACGCTGCCTGGTCCGTGGAAATTTCAGCGAGAGATGCAACAAAATAACAACTTTGCGCCAACATTTTGCCTTTGATACAATATGAAATCATGGTGAAATTAAGCTTGTTTTCTCCTCTGCGTTGGCCTACTGGTGGCCCCACTGTCTTTACAGCAGGAGAAACATGCCTGAGACCCTCATGCAGAAGGTATTGCCACCTTATATGCTCTTCCCTGCCAGTTTAAAGCACTGTGTAAAATTAAATAGAATAGCATTTCCTACATTTCAAATTGCCTTATTCTGAGCCATTGTCTGAAGACTCACATCTGACTTATTCATATTTCATTTAAGCTTTCTTCAAAAAAAGAAAAAAAATAGACAGTATATATATTGTGATCCTGAACAGTAAATAAAAATACTACTTGTAAGCACATGGACATGTCGCAGATAGGCCTGCAACCCTGCCTTTCCCCATTATCTCTTAGCCTACAATGCTTCCACTGCATTCTGGGTAACGACATGCAAATGAGCACAGTCTCATCTTTTGCATCATTTAGCCTGGGTTAAAGAAGTGCAGAGCCAGTAACACCTACTCACAGAGAGCCGTTCAGACCTGAACAAAACTTTTCTAGAAAACAGTTCAGATCACTAAAAAAAATGGCTACATTTCATCCACGTTTTCCCAGAGTTATAACCACAGAGAATGTGAAGCTTCTTCTGAATCCAGTTTAGAGCTACCGCACATACAGAACGTGACCACTTCTAAACGATTCAACATAGCAATTAATGTCTTTAATGATTGTTTTGTGTGTGTGTAGTACACATTTAATTACCTGCAGGCCATCCCTCGCCTCACCAGACTCTTTTCCTTAGGTGAATAAACTAACACCGACCTAAAATAACAACACATATTTTTAGATTGTAAATCTGCCTGGAGCTCAGATCTGCTCTTCAGGGGCCCTTTTAACTATGTGATAAGCAGGGCTTTTAATTAGCGCCTTTTCGTTTAACTTTCACTTTTCTGCAGGCTCTTCATAGTCAAGTCCCTTGAGAATTTCTAGGATCCTTGGAAAATCAATCTTAATTTGAACAACCGATAATAAAAAAAATCCCCTTCAAGGGACTTAATAACCCTGTTTGACTACAGCTTCACCTTTGTGGTCTTTTAACCTTTTTCCCCCCATTGATATGTGGGGGGTGTCTATTAGTTAAAGTACAAAGTGAAGGCACGTCTCCCCGTGACCTTGGGCACATGGGACTTTGATATAAAAAATATACATCACAACTTATTGTCCCCTGACATATATATCATCAGTCGTACAGTACATTGCTATATACTGTACATCCCTCATATTGTCAATGGCCCACATGCTTGGGAGAATCAAAAATGTAATTTTAAAATGTGATATGTCAGAAGCCACTGACTTTAGGAATGAGGATATTTCCCTATGAGTGAGTACCACTTATAATAAGACTTGATTTGTCTCCATTATAGATGCAAAACTTTTTTCTTTGCTTAACCATCCAGCAGACTTTAGATTTGTTTAGAAATGTTACAATAGCAGTAAATATTGTATGTTTCATGGAGTGTGTTGTATTCGTGTATATAGGGCTTGGAGAAACAAATTAACATTGGATTGGGGTGTTATACAGTATGCTCGAGTGTTTTGACTTGAGGAAGAGAGGAGAACTCTCGAAAGCTTGTCTTATAGTATCAATTGTTAGTCCAAATAATAATAATAATATGTTCTTGTATAGCGCTGCTAATTGTACGCAGCGCTTTACAGAGACATTTTGCAGGCACAGGTCCCTGCCCAGTAGAGCTTACAATCTATGATTTTGGTGCCTGTGGCACAGGGAGATAAAGTGAGTTGCCCAAAGTCACAAGGAGCCGACACCAGGAATTGAACCAGGTTCCCCTGCAGCAATCTCAGTATCAGTCAGTGTCTTTACCCACTGAGCCACTTCTGCTCCCTAAATAAAATAAAAAAGGTATCACCTAATACTGAAGTACTCATTTATTCTGCACTATTGCAACTAGACTAACACAGCTATTTCTACTTAATTCACATGATTGCAAATCCAATATACAGTAAGTTGATAATTTGGGCTGGACCTTTAAACCGGCCCAATGTTACTAATCCTGACACTATCCACTCTTTAGGAAAATAGGGCGCCTATTTAATATAGTGAGAAACAAAGCACTGCACAGTTAATAATCTATCATCATCATCACCGTTCAGCTTTATCTTTAACTGTGCAATACCCCACTTCTCAGTATAAGAGAATAAAACATTAAAATCCCATGTAAAGACAGTTAACATAATATATCCAAAGGACAAGGAAGAAGTGCGCTGTCTTTGAAATGAGGCAATCCAGCTGAAAATCTGTTTATCATTTTTTATATCAATTTTATTTGTGTGTGTGTATAAATATATATATATATATATATATATATATATATATATATATATATATATATATATATATATATATATATACAGTACAGCAGTGTCAAAGCACAATAGTAAAATATTAGGAGTATTATAGTGACCTAATATCTATTAGTTACCATGCTCTTTATCAATGTGGCAAGAATAGAATTTCTATCTGTGCTGCAACGCTTTTATTGTAGTATAGTACTCACATTTCTAAGACACATTTATGGACTACATTCTGCAGAAAAACATGTTTATTTTGTACATGTTAATTATAATGTTAATTATACTTTAATGACACCTGCAACAAAGCCCCGATACGAGCACATTCCTTAGAGTTGCCTCGTATCTATTGTATTTGTGATATCACACGGGAAGATTATCAACAAAATAAGACGTTATATGATATCAGGTAATATCCTGTAATCAAAACCATTGTGATTCCAAAGATTTGGATTACCTAGTCATAACTGAACTCCAGGAATGTTTAATTCTCATTATGGTAATTTGGAGTATATATATATATATATAAATATAAATATATATATATATATATATATATAACAGAACCCTTACAAGCTCATATTGAACCCCCAAAATACCCACAAAATATATATATAAGCATATACGTTTCACAAAGGAGTGCTACTGAGCATGGCAATATATATTTAAAACCAGAGACATAACATAAAACACAGACAAAGCTCAGTGCACATCCAGAAAAACTTATATACGGTACAGTGCCTAAATATACATGTATAAATAACTAATAAATAAAATGGTCTTTTAGTTTAACATTTTGGCAAAATTGTTGTAAGCCCTTGAGCCAACTGCACGGCAGACCACTTTTCAAGGGTCCCTAACACTAATATACTGTAGATTCTTAATAACCTGTGCATTGCCAGGAAGAATGATTTATAATAAATCTGTCAATATTAGTTGCAAAAGTTCTAAGTCTGATTGAAGCTTTTATTAACCTGTACATTACCAGGAAAAGCGCTCTGTAATAGATTTGTCACAATCACACTGTAAGCAGGCGCCTTCCAGGTACATAGCGCTTTACAATACACGTGACATAATATTATAACACAGTGGAAATAAGCACTTCAGAATAAACAATAGGAAAAGGAGTCCCTGCCCCGAAGAGCTTACAAACTAAGTGATATGTGCAGTCCCACTCAGCATTATGCTGGCAAGAAAACAAAAGCATTCAGCAATATAACAGCTTCTGCAAAGTCCTCAAACTCTTCCAATCTGAAAAATCTGACTCATCTGGTCATTTTAGCTTTAAGAAGCCCCTGTTCCTGAGATTTTACTCCATTAGCTGACTTTTCTGGCCTTTCGTGAAATCAATATGGTTGCCCAGTCAGCTTCACCGGTAGAAAACCATGACATCATTTTGACGATAATGTTGACATTTTCTATTGATTTACTCCTGGGGCCATCTTGGTTTTTTTTCTTCTTATCACCAGCTAAAATTATAAACATCTCATAAACTGAGGAGGTTTCTGAAGCTGACAATATCACCGTTCAGCTCTGGAGAACCTCCCATTTAAAGAAATGAAAAATAACCCCACAAATAATACTGTTTTAATCCACAGATAATAATGAAGAAAGGGGGGAATGGACAAAACAAGTGGAAGTCAGAGATAAAGAGGAACAATCTCCCAGTTTGTACAAAATCCATGCAAAAACAATGGCCACTTGCAAATCAGCACTTTGCCCATCGTGCGTTTGCATATCTAATGTTTGTTGGGTATCTGTATGTTTATTAACTATGTGCAGCTGTTCTCAGATGCTTGTGGGTGGGTAGTGGCCCCTCCCCCCCAAGGTTTAAGCTTGCCCCTCCCCACTTTCCAAGTTGGCAGTTCAGTTTCATTGTGCCAGGTTACGACAGATCCAATGCAGATCATTCTTTCTGTAATTATACAGGTAAATAAGACTTTGAACTCAGGTAGTGTTAGGACCTGCTAGCTGTCATGCCTTAAAAGTGGCAGCAGGCTTAAGATGCTTTGGCCAAAGGGTTAAACTAAATTACCCTTTTCCAAGAGATATATGGTATTGAACTGTGTATTTTTGTCACATTGGAAGTAGCTTTGGGCAACTTTGTTTGTTTTCTATTGTTTGGGTATTTTGGAAGATGTTTGGTATTTGTAATAAAGCAAATAATTGTTAGAGCAGAGTGCCTGTCTGCGTGACGAGACAAGGTAGATTTATATCTCAATGCTAGCAGCATAGTCAAGTAGAATATCATAACTAAACTACATCACTGACTTATTTGCCGATTCTAGGCAGTCAGCTATTGTTTAAATCTTTCAGCACTGCAGGGGTCATTGCTTTGCGTCTCTGGGAGGGTAAATAGTTCATGGGAACCACTGAAAAACTGAAAGGATTTGTAAGACGGAAAAAAAGCTTAATTTTTATTTTTGTGTAAACTTTCACAAAAATGGTTGTTCTTCTATAATTTGCCATTAAAGAACACAATTGTGAAAATGTATTTTATTGCCAAGTTTAGTGATAGGGTAGAAAAAAAACCCACAGAGACGCTGATTATGATGATAATGGGAAAAGTCTCAATAATTATATGGGCCTTGTATGACACCATATCTGACAAGCACCATCTCTATCCACCTTTAAGACCCATCTTAAAACCCACCTCCTTAACAAACATATGAGTAGCTCCGCAGCTGATGCTATACACCTCATACATCGACCTTGGCCCCCTGCAGACGCACTTACCAGAACACTCTCCTACTCTCTCAGTACGTTCTTCCTACTTACCAATTAGATTGTGAGCTCTTCAAGGCAAGGACTCATATTCATAAATGTTATTTTTATGTCTGAAGAGCTTATTCCAATTATGTGTCATTTGTTTTATTTGTTATTTATATGATTGTCACGTGTATTACTGCTGTGAAGGGCTATATACATTAATGGCACTATATAAATAAAGATATACATACATACATACATGAGTGCAGGATGGTTGCTGTTCACCACAACCCATAGATTTCCTTAAGGAGTTGTTGAGTTCTCCTTCTGCTCTCCGCTTTTACAAAGGACAAAGTGATCCATTGACTTGTAATGGATTTCCATGACTGCTATTTTCCACCAAAGTGTAACGCGTAGCTCACCACAAACGAAGCGCGACTGCGGTGCTGAGGTAGGGAATTGATTAACGCCAACCTACAGCCGCGCGGGCGCGCCTAGGATGTAGATTGGTCGCGCACGCAAGGTCAGGATTAGAGATGTGAGAATAGTTGAGAGAACTTGCCAGGTCAGGAGTAGAGAATTGTGGATCGTCGGGGTGCGTAGCCAAGTTCAGGATTGGAGAGTAGCGAATCGTCGGTGAACGTAGCCAGGTTCAGGATAGGAGAGTATCAGATCGTTGGAGTACTTAGCCAAGGTCAGGACTGGGGAGTGGTCGTTCGTAGGCGGATCAGGAAAGGAGAGGTGCGGAGTCCAAGTAGAGAAGCAGGGTCAGGCAACAAGAGGTTAGCATGCAAGGTCACAGGACAAGAATGCAGCAAGGCACGGCAACACACTAGACTATGCTCAGCAATGAGAGTCTGAAACAGGAAGGTATATATAGGAAGATCCTCCAATGGGAAGCCAGGGTGGAACCAGGAAGTGAAATGCAATAGGCTGCTGGTGCACACAGGTGTGCCCTATGATGCAGCCTGATAAGCCTGGTCAGGGGGCGGGGCCTAGAGCGCGCGTCACTCCCACGCCGGTCCTGTCCATAATCAGAGCGGGGGCGGAGCTTGGAACACGCATCAGCAGGGAGGCTGGAGGAGCCCACCCTTTGCGCGCAGGAGCGGGGGCGGAGTCAGAACCCGCGGGCGGAGAGTTAGACCGTGCAAGATCCGCGCTCGTAACAGGCCCACAAGATAGTGCATCGTGGATGTCCGTCGTGGGAGGGTCTTTAAGGTGAGGAGACGGTCTGCGGCCGCCAGGATGGCGATTCCTCACACAAAGGCCAATGCCACCACTAATCATCATAAAGCAGTTTTCCGCTGTATGTCATGTGTGAACACGTTCTGACAGAGCAGTACAGTCCTCCTTGCAATACATACTTCCAGCAGTCCCATGTTCAGTATGCACCTCCAAAATCTGACTGCTCTAAATCTCAAAGTGATGGAAATAATCAGAGTAACATGCTTACTCCAAATGGTATACAGCCGGTCCTCGCTTATCCGAGGGTATGCGTCTCGCAAACCGCCGTCAGGTAACAGCCCGTCGGATTGCTGGTCCATGTTAATCCGCGCCAGTGAGCGTTGGATAAGCGGTTCAGACGTTGGATAATGCATCCAGCGGACTGCATTATGCGGCGTCTGCTAAGGCATCCGACGGAAAGCGGGCCGTCGGATACCGAGGACCACCTGTACTTCTCATTGATTCTGTGTTTATGCTTGCTTCGAATAAAATATTAAAATAGAAAGTAATAATCACTAATCTTTTGCTGTACAGTATTCTCTTAAATGTCACTGTCAGCGAAAGTTCACACTGCTTAGAAAATTGCAAAAATTGACTTGGGTACGATTTTTTTTCCAGATATCTAAAAATTCAGTGAACAAAACTGCATATCCCTATTAATCGCCATAAGCACTAACAAATGAATTATGGGATGCATGGAAATTGCTCTCAAAGGTAACATTATAATGATGGCAAATACTGAAGAATGTGCAGTAATGCATCAATAACCACAATTCAGCTGCTTTCTGCTTTCTTGTTAGCTTACACATAATTTACAAAGTTTAACACTATATGCGATTCAAAGTCCAACTTTATCTCTAAAGTGTCAGAGAAGGCTATGGAGTTATTGATTTAATCATTATATTTGTCACTCCGTGCATACTAGTGATTGCGCTAAAAGGAATAAAAAGGTAGAAACAAAAGCGCTCCAATCTGATTTATGAAGGTAACATTTCATATGATACATCGACTTACATTTAAAACACGAATCTGCTTATTCGATTGGTCCATTGTAAATGGCAAAGCCTCAAACTAATTATGTCTGGTGTGACCCCAACGCATTTCACATACTAGTGATTGAATACAGTGAGGAAAATGAATTTACAGTAGGTTAAGCTCTTGCCTTTCAGCGGGGCCTGCAGTGTACTGTTATGTAACATGTTGCAGAACCCTATAGCTGTACAGGACTGATAAAAGAAAACAGTGCCTTGAGATGCCCTCCTCTTTTTTTTGTGCCTCACCCATTCACAGCTCACTGATTTCAGTCTGAGCTTCAACAACACGGTGGCACGTCTGTAACTCTGGAATCTGCTTATTCGATTGGTCCATTGTAAATGGCAAAGAGGAGATAATAAAAATAGTCCTAATGCAATAACGCAGTCGTCATTTCAGATGAGAGAATGAAAAGAAATGGATTGATCTGCTCACGTTTTATTAGTAAGCAACATAAAAAAAAGGTTATTAGTGAGCAGATTCAAATGTTTTGCTGAACTTCTGATTAAAATGTGGAAATTAAAACCTATAAATTCTTCAACACTTGTTGGAAAACTTTATGCGCTGGGTTCATTAAAGGTCGATAGGGTTAACATGTGTTAACATTTGGGCTTAGTAAACAAATTGGATTGCTACACTATAATTAGTCATGAAAAATGTGTTAAACAAGTGATGGCTCATTCAAATCTGCATTAATCAGCGCTAGCGATACAAATCAGAGATAATCAGTGGCAGATTTCCCTTTACTTGGGCCCAGGGCAGCAACATTTTGGGACGGCATTTTGGGACGCCCCCCAATATACAAAGGGTTCCTCTCGCTTCCCCACTGATTGCTGGGGGAGAGAGCGAGGCCTCTGTAAAGTGCTTACCTTCTCCGTCATGCCACACTAAATTAGAGGTAATACTGGGTATGTATGTGTCTGGTATTACCTCTCTGGACATAGTGGCCTGACCGGCTTCGGGGCAACAGGATTTCACCCGAGCAGGGAAAGAACAGGGCTACTGCTAGGAGGCTGGGCAGCTTCCTCTATCCTGATTGGCTGCTGCTGTCAACTTGACGCTGCGGGACGTTGTGATGTCACGTTGCAGCCACATTGACAGGAGTTGCAGGGGGGAGATGCCGGGAGGATGTCAGAGGATGCCGGGAGACGCCACTGCCGAAGGAAAGAGCTCAATGTAAAAATGTTATCTCCGGGTTAGCCTTCAGTAGAAGGTAGTAACCCTGTTCTAATCCCAATCAGCAGCTCTTAGCAAGAAAATAAATGATACAATCAATATCTTCAACATTCTGAACTCGGAAAATCGTAGTATGTTCTCTTTCCGTCAGCGAAACACAATAAGTTAAATACAATTTCTCATCCGCCATTTTTTTTTCTCAATTTCAACATTTGCCGTAATAAGTATACCCAATTAACTGTTCATATTGTTATGGTTTCCGGTCACCAGGACACATGACGAGGACGTCGCTGCCACTGAGTACCACCACCCACCTCCATCCCACACATTGACAAGTTCTTGCATTTGTGTAAGGGATAAGACTCATTGTTCACTCTTTAGGCAACAAACAGAGGCCGACAGGAGCGTCTGTTCTCTCGGCCTCGGAGGAAGGCTGCTTGATATTCGCAGAGAACTTATTCTGTCAAAAGGGAAAGCAGGAGAGAACATCACGTCATTTTGAGTTCTTACTCGAGAGAGAGCACCACGCGGCTGATCCCAACAGTGAATTCCTTGCTGTCCAAATTGACAACCTCGCTGTATACCTCTACATTATATATATATATACCATACTTTATATAAGTATGTATGCTCATGTGCGTGCAATTTCCCAGAATCCCTTGCTGCAGAGGAAGCGCTGTATGCCAGGTAATAATGGTGAAGGGCAGGGTTGCTGACCTGTATAAGACAAGTAATATTTTTATATGCTATATGCTATACGGTGGAGGTTTTTTAGTCACCTTTTCACCCACCATAACGTAAATAATGTGTGGTGAAGACCTACTCATGTCTCAATTTGCAAAGCCAGTACAACCAACCTCACACTGAAGAGACCAACAGGGTCGAAACAGTCTGTCTGTGAGTGGGTTTATTGGCTTTGCATCTCATCCCACACTATGTTTAAAAGCTGTGTTTAAAGCAGCATGCATTGGCTTAAGTTAAGGGTTTAACCATGTAATGTGGTCTTGAGACAAAAGGTGGCACTGTGTGCTCAAATGCATGTCATTTCCCAGAATCCCTTGCTGCAGTGGAAGCGCTGTATGCTAGGTGATAATGGGGAAGGGCAGGGTTGCAGACCTGTCTAAGACATGTGAATGTACTCACAAGTAATATTATATATATATATATATATATATATATATATATATATATATATAAGCTGTGTTTAAAACAGCATGCATTGGCTTGAGGATTGGCTTGTGTAATACAAGCTTGAGACAAAAGGTGACACTGAGTGCTCATTTGCATGTCATTTCCCAGAATCCCTTGCTGCAGTGGAAGCGCTGTATGCTGGGTGACAATGGGGAAAGACAGGGTTGCAGACCTGTCTAAGACATGCAAATGAACATACAGTAATATTTACAGTTGCTATATATAAACCAGTATAGACAGATCATGATCTTATCAATAGATTTTAGAAAGAAATTAATGTTTTTTTAAAAAGTATATACATATCCAAAAATCTTCTCATGGAGTCTGAGCATGTATGTACATCTACATTGATGTACCTATTAGAATGTAGTGTTGTTTGTTGCCATGGTTACTAATTTATTTTCCTTTAAAATATTTAATGTCCCAAACGGTTCAAGCAAATCGACTGAAAATTTAGCACACGTTGCAAAATAACACATTTAATGTTTTGTATCAAGAATCCAGCCAATAAGATGTACCATTTTTTTCCCTTTAAAAATAAAACTTATTCCACGGTGGGGGCTGCACCGGTTTGGTTTAAATGTTTTGGCAGATCTAAGATATGAGGGCAGAAAGGCACCCTCAAAATGTAATCGGAATCGGTCAAATCGTTTGTCCTGTGAAGAGAGAATACACAAACAAAACACAAAACCCACCCAAAGTGGCCACATAGTCTACTTCAGGGGTGGCCAACTCCAGTCCTCAAGGGCCACCAACAAGTCAGGTTTGCAGGATATCCCTGCTTCAGCACAGGTGGCTCAATCAGTGGCTCACTTTTGCGTCACCTGACGCTTGCACTTTTGGTTAAAACCGACAAACACCAGAAATGAAGCATCGTTTCCTATTAAATTCCACCTCTTGTGATAGCCCCGTCCACAGGTTGGAGACAAATGCATCACGAGGGAGTATGGAAACGAAAAATAAAAGTACACCATTCAAATGCCTGTCAATGTTTTTTTTCCTTGTTAACACTGATAAACGGAATTAAAAAAAAAATGAAAACACTGGAAAACAGAATTAAAATAAACACTGATTTTATGAAAAAATTAAAACCGAAATCCCTAATTATGTATGTTCAAGGAAACCCCAAAAATGGTTACGTTGTTTACAATATGTTCTTGTAAGAAGAGCGGGATGACCCCTGTAAAAGAGAAGTCATTTCTTGACAGTCTAATCTCTACAACGAATGAGACTCTGCTCTTAACTAACGAGTCCCTTGATTTAATTCAATACTAACTGGTTTAAAAATTCAATGTAAATTGGGAATTTTAAGCCCCTTCTACTGGATGTGCTAACCTGGTCCATCTTTTATTTCCACACAATCCATCCCATTTCCATTAAGAGGAACCTTTACCCATGGTACCAAAGAAGAAACAAGCACTAACATAGCATATGATGATGTACAGCACAAATTCATTAAAAAGTATATGCATTAATCAATTTTCTGCCAGAAGGCTTAGACAGTGTTAGAAGGTTTTAAACACATGTTTCTGTATCATCCATTTTCTTGGGAATTGAATCAATATAAAAACCCAGTTACTCGCATAATTTCAGGTAAGAAATCATACAATCATCCATCAACTCCAAAAAGCCGCAGGGCAGTGGTCACTGAAACCATTTAAAAAACAATTTATTAAAATGAAGCTGAAGACTCAGGAGATCTGATTGCTTTTGTTTTTATTGTCCCTACAATGAAAAGCCCAGCTGAGGTCAGATGAGGGAGGGATCCCGATCTTCATATATTTAACTGCATCTGTCTTTTCAAATCTCATTATGTTTCCCCAGCAGGGTCTAATCAACTCATTCTTAGCCCAGCTGGTTAGAGAGAGAGACAGAAAGCTAGTCAGACAGCAGTGGCCTCCAATGGATTCATTGGTCCAGTCTTAAGGGAGCTCTTCAATAGGCTTTAGAGGCCAAATGAGGTGTAAGTCTATTAAAAGGAGTTTGTGGAAAGATCACAATTCCTCTGAGGCATCAGCCTGTCATTTGAGGGCAGTTAATTTTGCTGTGATATATATAAACATACAGGGAAGTAGACATTGGAGGGGGATTGGGCACCTATGCAGATTTGTAGTTAGAAACAAAATGAATACATAAAATAAGAGACCAGGAAAGACATAAGGGACCGCATTTTCTAAGTAGTCTTCCAGAGCTGGAAGACACCTTACACCCCATTCCAGCCAAGCAGAATGCTGAGTAAATGTTGAACAAAATGCTATTTTTGAGTAATTGAAAATGTATTAAAGAGTTAAAACCAATCATTTGATCTCAATAGTCAGGTGTAATTATAAATGGTATTTTGGTTTCCCTCTTTGTGATATAATATACTTACCGGCAGTCATATTAACAGCGATAGGAAGTTCTTGAAACTAGAAGCAGACATCCCCAATCCTCTCCTCCAATGTGCAGGGGTGACCTGTCAGCTGATTTCTAGAGTCGCTAATTTGGAGTCAGTCTCAGTCATTTTTAGCATAAACTGTCCCATGGAGTACCTGGAGTCTTACTGACTTTTCCAAGAAAATGCCAGGTTTATGGTCTAGCAGCTTCAATTCTCACTGATTTGGGACCCTGGAGGTTGTCATCCATGGCAGAATTACAGGTGTATAGGTACATAGTTAATGAAAACACAACTGATGGAACACTTACTGCTATTGCGAATCTGAGTTGCGTATTCATGGTAATGTACCAGCAGGCTCTGCATTATGATAATGGTTAAACGAGATACTTTAAAATTGCATACCGTAACATTAATATCTTAAACAGAAACTGCTGCTGTTAAACTCCTCCATTTTTAGGATGTTTTGAACCAGCTCATCTTTTAGTGTAAGGCTGCGGGGATCCTATATCATGCAATCCCACAGTTCTGTAGATATTTAATAATTAGTCAAAGATGGCTGCTGGACAGATTTTGCACTCTACGACAATAAGGAAGAGTGATCTTATAGACCAAGGGTACTCAACTCCAGTTCTCAAGCCCCTCCAACAGGTCAGGTTTTCAGAATATCCCTGCTTCAGCACAGGTGGCTCAGTCAGTCCTGGCTTCAGCACAGGTGGGTCAATCAGTGCCTGCTTCAGTACAGGTGGCAGATGGCTTAATCAGAGGCTCAGTCTTTGACTGAGCCTCTGATTGAGCCACCTGCGCTGAAGCTAAGATATCATGATGATATCATTTTGGGGGGGAGGGGCTTAAGGACTGGAGTCGAGCACCCCTATTATAGACCAAAGTGACTGACTGGCTCCCCATCGGTTTGGTGCCAAAAGCAATCTTAAGATCCTAAAAATGCTGGTACGTCAATAGTATGGTATGAGTTAATAATTTGTAGAACTAGGGGACAACAGCAATCCTTCACCAGGAACACCCCAAATCAAACAATGTAAATAAAAAACCTAATAGAGCAGTGTAGCTTTTTGCGTTATTATAAATGTATCATACTCTTTTACTTAGACAGATCCTCTGTTGCTCTGTATACGTGACTGAATACAAGAAGTTGGGTGATCATCCTAGCTTTGAATCCATCTTTACATACAGGCAGTCTTCGTTATCCAACGTAATCCGTTCTGGAAGTAGCGTTGGATAGTGAAACCGTTGTAAAGTGAGTCCCATGTTAATCAGTGACTGTGAGCGTTGGATAACGCATTTTGGCGTCGAAAAACGTCCCATAGGGTTGCATTGTAAAGCGTTGGATATGCCATTCATTGTAAAGTGAAACGTTGGATAACGAGGACTACCTGTACTTGCAAATTATGCATGCTGATGCCTCTCTGGGGCACACAGCATGGGGAAAGAGACACACAAACAGCATTGGGAGAGAGAGACACACACAGCATGGGGAGAGACACATACAGCATGGGGAGAGAGAGACACACACAGCATGGGGATAGAGAGAGACACACAGCATGGGGAGAGAGACACACAGCATGGGGAAAGAGACACACAGCATGGGGGAGAGAGACACACACATCATGGGTAGAGAGAGACACACACACAGCATGGGGAGAGAGAGACACATAGCATGGGGAGATAGAGAGACATCATGGGTAGAGAGAGACACACACACAGAATGGGGAGAGAGACACACACACACAGAATGGGGAGAGAGAGACACACACAGCATGTGGAGAGAGAGACACACACACTATGGGGGGAGAGAGACACACAGCATGGGGAGAGAGAGACACACAGCATGGGGAGAGAGAGACACACAGCATATGGGGAGAGAGAGACAAACAAGGCATGGGGAGAGAGAGACACACAGACAGCATGGGGAAAGAGAGACATGTTCCCCCGAAGACTGGCACCGCCGAGTGCTGGGGGCAAAATGCTGGGAATTTCAAAGGCTCATGGAAAATGGAGTCACTAGCGTCAGGATGTAGTGAGAGCACGAGGCAGCCGTCTTCAATGTCAGAGTTTAAAAAAAGTTAGGGACTGTAGGTCAGGTGACAAGAAGGATAAGATGAGGGCAGACATAAATTAGAACAGAGAGGGTGAGCTAGTATAAATAAAAGAAAGATAAAAACGATGAGGAAAATGTAACAACATTTATGGGTAGAAAAAGAAGGCTGAATAAGAAAATAATAGGTGATGACGTGGGAAAATAAGGTTGAGGGATAGTGAATGAGAGATAGACTAGGAGTAGATTAAGAAAGAGATTATATAAAATTATTACAATTATGAGCAGAGAAAGATAGATAAAGACATTAACAGATAGTTAGGTAAAGATAGAGGTATAAATAGATAGATAAACATGTGTAGCCAGGTCCCCTTTGGCTCCCCGGTTCCCCGTTCCTCTTCCCCTTACCTTCACCAGTGAGAAGGCAGTTGCGGGGGTGAGCGCGTCTCTCGGTGGCGTCAGAGGCACGGCGCCGCCATCTTTGTTATTTCCACACGGGCGCGGAGGCTCGCGCATGCAAAGACGCGACGAAGTGGCCAATATAGTGAGCGCGAAGGGGCAGAGATGGCGCTCCATAGTGCAGGGACTCCCCAAGATCGCTCAGGCGCAGAAGAGAGCAGTGGGGACCATTACAGGGTTGCACAGGCGCGGCAGACACAGCGCACGCGGCCCTAATGTTAAAGAGGGCCATAACGGACTACAACTCCCAGCAGCCTCTGGGGACTGCCCTTTCACCCACATCACGTGCAGCCAGACAGCAAATAGAGTTTGCAGCTTCTCTTGTTGGAGAAGGATACAATGTTGCACAGAGACCACACTAGTCAGTTGGAGCTGGGAGAAGGGAGGGGGAAGAAGTGTGTAAGGAGCAAGTGGCTTCTTACACTAGGCCAGGTTACCCCCAGGCCCCAGTTAGGCCCAACTCACCAGTAGATGTGTAGCTGCTGTGTAGGGAAGGCCCTATGGTAGGGACTTTGCCCTTTTAGCAGTAGCTTAGCCAGTGAGACAGAAGCTGCTGTGTGCTTTGACAAGGAGGGAGCAGTGTGACAAGTGTGTCTGGAATCAGACCTGCATCACTCAAGCTAGAGACTGTGTGGTGATATCATCTGGATTGGGAGAGGATGCCATTGCTGCGGATTCAGCGTTGGACGTAGACGGGTCCTTTTCCTGTTGTTGCTGAACCCGGGCGCAGGAGCCCCGGGCAGGTATTTCTACAAGTGCACCAACTGTACCCTACATACCGGTTTCCTTACAGGCGCTGATCACGCCTAGTGGGTGGGTTGCTGGACTATTGGGACACTTGGGTATAGGTGTAAGGGTATAGCCCAGTTAGGGGCAAGGTTATAGCTGCCAGTTAGTGGCAGAGGGTAACACGGCTATGTTGACATATGTGATTATTGATGTGATGTTATTGTTTTGCCCATATAGTAAACAGTTACATATATATACTCCATTGTATGTGTTTCCTATTTGTGGGTCAGTGTCAGGGGTCCTTCTATACACCTGGAATCCCTGCACAGGTGGAGGCGCTGTAAGCATACATTCCAGGATACACCCCAGGCTCCCAGTGGCGGAGGTTCAGGCCTCCTGTGAGCCTAACAGGTATTGCACCACACTGTAACAGATGTAGATTTCCCCATATGGTCCCTATCTGCGATTGGGGGGGAGAGGGGGGAATAACCGTTACACATGTATACAGGCAGATAGATTGACAAAGAGCTATAGTTATATATACCCATATACAGGTAGATAGAAGTATACAGATATACATATACAGGAAGGAAAATATAGGTTAAACGGTTATATAGATAAACATATACAAACTATAAATAGATATATAAGGATAAAAATAAATATATTCAGTCAGGAGGTGGGCAGTGTGAGGGAAATATAGAGACTAAAGCAATGAAAGAGAGAGAGAGAGAGAGAGAGAGAGAGAGAGAGAGAGAGAGAGAGAGAGAGAGAGAGAGAGAGAGAGAGAGAGAGAGAGAGAGAGAGAGACGTAAATGAGAGGGCGAGAGAGTAAAAAAGAGAAGTAAATAGAGCGAACAGAAGAAAAGGAGCAAGAGAGCGTGTGCATAGGGGAGAAAGTGAGATATTATTTAGAAACAGACATCCAATTAGACTAGAGACTGTAGGCAACAGAATGGCAACAACCAGACCATTTATTAAAGACAGAAGCAATAGGGACAGTGACTGTTCAAAGCTGAAGATGTCCCGGGAGGCTGTGCTATCACCGCTGAGTCTCTTTACCATTTCGTTGTGGAGTGGGCATTGCCAGGAAATGGGGAACTGAGTGACCATGGCACATTAGCCAGGAGTCTCCCCAGGACATCAATAATCCAGCTAAGTGGGGAAACTAACAGACATTGATTCTCACCTATTATCAGTTGGCCCCACATCAGCCTGTATAAAGCTAGGGCAGGGCTCAAAGGCTGCGTATAAAGCTTTTAACTGAGGAATTGCATACACTCTTCATATTAAATCTGCATCTCATATCAATATGAGCCTTGGCCAGGTTAAAATAATAAACAGAATGGTAATTTGCTGATTGCTGAGTAAGGCTCTGCTTTGGCTAAACTGGGAAGGAATCGCGATTGGATAAGAGAAAATACTTTTACTATGACCTAGTGGTAATTTACTGAAAGGGAATATTCAGATTATTTTATTATTTCATTACCATCTAATTGCTTGATTATGTATTTTTATTGTTAATTAAATTTTTTCAGGAGGTGATTCTAGTTCAATATTTTGTATTTAATTATGGTGTGGTTTCTCCAGTCTGCTCATTCTCGGAATCAGAGGGCCTCATCCAATGAGTGTTATGGTAGGTAACAGTATCTGTGTTTGGGCTACTCTAGGTGGGAATGTTAAGGGAACCAGAGGGGATCATCTGTTCTCCCCCACTACCCAAAGTGCTGCCCCCCTGGGGTATGGTCTACCACACTCAGGTCCCCCAAATCAGCTTCATTCAATTGTCATAAGTGAGCATTGGTAAATTATGGTATAGACAGGATGATTTGTGCAATTTCCTACACCCCTTTTGTTGCTGTAACCCGTATCTTTGGGAAATCTCATGTCGAAGATAGATATCCAATTTTATCTCTGCTTAGTTCATGTTTATCCGGGAATCTGTTTTCATCTCCTTGTATGTATGCTGTATGGGGAATATGCTATTACGAAACATTCAGCAGTTACCTTGAGTTAGGCAGAGGGCTCAGGCACGAGGTGTCATTCAATATTTGGATCATTTACTTTTTGTGGGGCCAGCAGGGGCTGATATGTTTGTCAAGTGGTTGTCCAAATTTCTGGCTATGGCTCTTAAGTTTGGCATTCCTCTTGCCCAGAAGAAGACGGGCAGCCAAACTACATTGGTTCTTAGTTCTTTTGGAATCAAGATTGATTCCATAGCTATGGAGTTTAGACTTCCCCTGGCTAAGCTGAGGCGTTTGATGGCTTTTTTGGTGTAACACCCCTTCCCTACCCCTAAAGGAAACTGCAGGCGTTATACGCTACGGTGCTATCTGCTTGCTTACAGAGGGCTAAGCCTCTGCTAGTGGGGAGCCTGGGGTGAATCGGTGCAGCGCCTCCACCCGTGAGGATCCCAGCATTGGCGGGAAAGCTCCCCACAGGAACCGGTATACCTATACTGTATACCCCAGAAATCACACTCACACAGGTTATATAATACTTCTTTACTGTGATCCCACTGCCTCGCTTTCTCCAGTC
Source organism: Ascaphus truei (assembly GCF_040206685.1). Classification (NCBI taxonomy): domain Eukaryota; kingdom Metazoa; phylum Chordata; class Amphibia; order Anura; family Ascaphidae; genus Ascaphus; species Ascaphus truei. The sequence goes on along the minus strand of NC_134490.1, from coordinate 19,582,066 downwards.
TCGCAGAGGAAATCCTGGTCTCTAGGAGCTCCCCTTCTGGCGGCGCCAACCAGAAGATGGCTGCAGCACTACACACAGTCCATAATAACATGCGGCACTAACCGCAAGATGGCCACCACAAGTTCCCCCGATCCTCCCAAGTCACGGAACCGGCTCCCTACGGAGGTAAGGGAAGTACCCTGCTACACTGGAGTAATTATTCTCCTTGAAGAAGTGTACCTTGCACCAGTTCCAGTTGTTTTGGGGGGAACTTAGTGTTTTCTTTTAATGTGTTGCCAATGGGTATGGTATTCTCTTGGCGACTGGCAAAGGTGACTAAAGGGCAATGAGACCCAAAATATTTTATTCTAATATCAGAAGAGATTCATAAGTGTTTGAGCGTTAAATGGGATTTTATAATGATCGGACTCCATGGAGATGAATAGGTGGATATACACATTCATTCATATACGTATATATACTATACTATACTATACACACACACATATAAATATATAGTGACAAGTCCGCCAAGTTGCAGGAACTTTGCTCTCATATTAAAGGCTGGAATCATAAGAATCTGTTTATTCTTAAAGGCATAAAACAATAACATAAATCAAACAAAATGCCTAGCTCCTTTCTGAGCACTAACTACACAGTACACATCTTATCCCTAACTATCCCGGACAGCTACCCCACTTACTGGTTAAACAAAACTCAGGGATAGTTGATTCACAGGCAGTGCAACAAAACCAGACGAAATTGTCCTTACTTTAGGCTCCTGAGTTAAGTTCATCTCCTATGCCAGGCACATCCTCTGGGCAGCTTGACTTCCTCCTAGCTAAGGTCTTTCATGGCTGCAGAGTCCTGCGGCTCACAGGTAAACCCTTCTGGGAAGTCCCCACAGCATCTTGACTTGTACCTGCAGGTTCAAGAATAGGTAGTACTGACAGGGAGCAACTTCCTGCCGTTTAAAGCCCTGCTCTGGAGTTCATGGTCTACATCCTGAAGTCTAGAGAAGTTCTTGGCGAAGGCTGTAGCTACAGTTGAGTATCATCTCTCTGAAACTGACTGACTCTCAATGCCTTCTTAACTAGCTCCGCTTGTGAGTGTGTTTTTTAAAGATTGTCCTCATTGTTCAAGATTAAACTGTGACAGAGTTACGCTATGTGGCATGCACCTCTCTTCTTTATTTTTATGTGTGTGTGTATGTATGTATGTATGTATGTATGTATGTATGTGTTTTTTGTATGCATTTGGGGGGGGTGGTTGTATATATTTGTGGGGTGGGGATTATTTTTGTATGTATTTGGGGGTGGGAAGTTTTTTGCATTGGGGGGGTGGGAAGTTTTTTGGTATATATCTTGTATGCCAGGTGCCTCATTGCCGGAGAAAGAAGCATTAGTATTATAGAATCAAAGTATATATTTATTTTTAAACTTCAAAACTTTTTAAACTTTTAACTACCATTGTATAGATGTAGGAGTTTAACAGATTTACACTGTAATTTACACACTGTGCACAGTAATTCATACTGAATGTTTTGCTTTCTTTCTAATACTGTGTCTTATATGCTGATGATCCCAATGCAAAGGATTCCTCCCACGGGATACTTCATCTCATTTTTGTGCGTGACATACATTTAGCCACTCTTTGGAGGATGAGGCATGTCTAAAGAGGATATTCATAGATTAAATATGGGTGTAAACCAGGGGTCTCAAACTCAGTTCTTAAGGGCCACCAACAGGTCAGGGTTTATGGATATCCCTGCTTCTGCACAGGTGGCTCAATCAGTGGCTCACTCTTTGATTGAACCACCTGTGTTGAAGTTGGGCTATCCATAAAAGCTGGGGGTTCGTGGCCCTTGAGGACTGAGTTTGAGACCCTTGGTGTAAACTGTAGGCAAATACAGATGCTAGGTGCACAGCACAGCTTTATAGCAGAGCCAACATCTGCTTCTTGGCTCCATAGGCACCTAAGTCACCGCAACCTTTCATTTGCTCTCTTGTTCGCTAAAGGAAATCTTAATTGTGACACAGGCTGTGCAAAAAGCATCAGCAAAAGCCTCTTCTGTACACAATTGCCTTTATCATGCAAATAACAAGCGTTAATGGGCAAATTCCCCAGTCAGCACTTGAGTGAAACGCAGAGCTGTGTAGAAGGGGGAGCGTGTGGGGAATGAGAGAGGTGGGGGAAGGGATGTAGTCACTTATTTGTAGGTCTCCGTTCTAATTTAACAGAAATGGCAGTTAATGGAGGCACCAGGGACATGTCCTCTCATCCCATTTTCTGCCACCCGGCTGCCAGATTAAAAGAAGGAGGGAGAGGAGCTTGGGAGGTACTGAAAGTGCGAGCCGTGTAGGGGGTGACTCCTCAGTCGATGATGAGAAAGCAGATGTCTGCAGAAAGGAAATGGAAGTATTAAAAAGGTAAAAAAACAGAAGGAAAAAAAAAAAGAATAAAGTTATAGTTCAATGCTGAAGTGGAAAAGGGTGAAGATACTGATCTTTGACATGGGAGAATTGTGGTCAAGACCAGAATAGGCAGGGATCAAGAGAGTTAGAGAAAGTGAAATGTGTTGGTCTGGCTGATCTTTTCAGCTGTGTTTAACTGAATCATCAACCCTCTCTTCTGCCTGCAGTGGACATGTGAGAATCACTGAGTCAGCAGTTCCACCAGACACTACCAGCTGGTCCCGCACTTCTAATCAGCAAAAACAAAAACTAGGCAAGATGGAAGAAGTTAGATTGAACTAAAGATATAATACATCCGTGTTTTCATTTAACATATGTTATGGGGTTCCCATTTGCATCAATAACTGCCATGACTTGTCTAGGAGAACATAGATAATTACTGTATACTGGAAAAGGATAGCCAATTCAATTATTGGTGCTTCTTTACACTCCATTTTATTTCCTCAAAAATGTATTTGGAATCAATAGAATTGGGGAGGTAAAGTATGTGTATTATACAGGACTGGCAAAATATGTGTATTATAGCTATATGCCTCCATACCCGGCTTTAAGGAGGTTACATCAGATTAGGTATGTACAATGGCAGTGCTCAGGCTCTCAGGCCTTTGCAGGGTGCTGAGCAGGTTCAGGCCGGTTGTGGATGACAATACAGAACAGAGATGAGTGCCAGGAACTTCCATTAAACAATAATGAGCTTTATTGACAGCCAGCTCAAACACTTCACAGGTATTTATGGAAAGAAAGATGGCGCGGGATGGACTTGTAACAATGGTAGAGTTGGTATTATACTCACTATATAGGAGAAAATGACGCCTGCTGCTGGAGTATATAGCAGGGAATCTTCAATTCCCCTATGTATACAGATAGGAAAAAAAGTTATATATACTCCTGCGCACGGAATCAGTTAAAAAAGAACCCTAGTTCTTAGAGGTCAAGAGATTTCAAATGAGACCACACTCTAAATATACTTTTTATAATATCAAACACCTAATACAAGTAAACCCCGTTATAGCGCGGTCCTCGGGGTCCACCCCGAGACCACCGCGTTAGTAACGGGGTCGCGCTAATTTTAAAAAAAAATGGCCGCCGCGCGCCTGATCGGGAGGGAGTGAGGAGGGAAGGAAGAGGTCTGCACAACATGCGGGCCGCATGCGGCCGGTCTGGCCTCTCTGTGCGGCCCGCGATAACTCTGGCCGGGCGCCAGTTAATTAAATAAATAAAAAGTTTTAAAAAATGGCGGCGATTCATCCCTCCTCCCTCCCTCTCCCTCCCAGCCCCCTCCCTCTCCCTCCCAGCCCCCAGGTCTTGCGGTGCGCGGTAGCAGGCTGCCGGAGAGGTCAGAGCATGCAGGGGGCGGGGCTTAGTACCGGGGAGAGAGGATGTGCTGAGCTGATCTAAAAGGTGTGTGTGTGTGTGTGTGTGTGTGTGTGTGTGTGTGTGTGTGTGTGTGTGTGTGTGTGTGTGTGTGTGTGTGTGTGTGTGTGTGTGTGTGGTGTTAAAATGGCGGCTGAAGGACAAAAGATGTTAAATCCAGCAACGAAAGTGTTAACCAGCAATAGGCCAGGCAGTAAGCTGCAGGTACCCTTGGGCAGGAGAAGGGTTTAAAGGGATGCCTCAGGCAGGGCTGTACATGACAAGTGAGATAATCCTATTATATTCATGCTACCTTCCCATGGCGAGGGGGGGGTGGGCTGCTGACATGTGAGGGGGGGTGGGCTGCTGACATGTGAGGGGGGGTGGGCTGCTGACATCTGAGTGCTGTGAGAGCTGTGTGCTGTGAGCTGTGTGTGCTGTGAGCTGTGTGTAGTGAGAGTGTGTGCAGTGAGAGTGTGTGCTGTGTGCAGTGTGCAGTGTGAGCAGTGTGTGCAGTGAGAGTGTGTGCAGTGTGCAGTGTGTGCAGTGTGTGCAGTGAGCAGTGTGTGCAGTGAGAGTGTGTGTTGTGTGCAGTGTGCAGTGTGTGCAGTGTGTGCAGTGAGAGTGTGTGCAGTGTGCAGTGTGTGCAGTGTGTGCAGTGAGCAGTGTGTGCAGTGAGAGTGTGTGTTGTGTGCAGTGTGAGCAGTGTGAGCAGTGAGAGTGTGTGCAGTGTGAGCAGTGAGAGTGTGTGCTGTGTGCAGTGTACAGTGAGAGTGTGAGAGGGTGGTTGGTGTAGATAGAGCACAGCTCCAGACGCCCTGCAATGTGAAGCAGGGAAAACAAAACCAGGCCACTCCGCAGTAGTCTCAAATTTGTATTTTGCCAACTAACACATACAGGGAACAAAAATAGGACAGATAGAACGCACCTACGCGTTTCGTACAGGGGTACTGTGCTCTATCTGCACCAACCACCCTCTTGGACTCATCAACGGATGGATTGCACGCTACTGATCCTGAGAGTGCCCCCTGGATGAGCAGGTAAAGTGCCAATGTGCCTTATCAAAATCCTGCTGTTAATGGACATAGTTCCTCTCTCATCATACTGTCAGGGTGATTATTGTGTACATCCCGGTGGTTGTCTCAACTGACTCCACTTGTCACTTCCCCTACAGTTATTACGCAGTTTCATTGCATTATTGAGGGGCACTCCATCATCGCCGGACCACCAAATTAATGGTCTCATTACCAAATATGTTTCATGAAGTTACCTGTTCAATTTTGAGCACCACATACACCACATTCCTCTGAATACAGTGAGAGTGTGTGCAGTGTGCAGTGTGCAGTGTGTGTGTTAAGTGTGCAGTGTGTGCATTGTGTGCAGTGTGAGCAGTGAGCAGTGTGTGTGCAGTGTGTGTGCAGTGTGAGCAGTGAGAGTGTGTGCAGTGTGCAGTGTGTGCAGTGAGAGTGTGTGCAGTGTGTGCAGTGTGTGCAGTGTGTGCAGTGTGTTAAAAAAAATTACATTTAAAAATGTATTTATTTTTTTTTAAAACGGGAGCCACGGGAAAACCGCGTTATAACCGAATCGCGTTATAACGGGGTTTACCTGTAGTTCTGAAAATAAAATATAAAAATATGAAATTATCCCAGCTGGGTAATAAATAAACCAATTAACATTTAAACTCATATAACTTAATCAAAAAAATGCCCTAATTGGGGCCTGTTAAAACAAACACCTGTTACTTGTAAAATGATTAAGCATACATATATTGTATTTGCATATACATGGGTAACAATCTTAAAGATCTTCTAATGTCCACCCTAGTATAACAGGTGCATCCACTTGGAACTACTTGTTAGAAAATCCAAAAATAATAAGTTCTTTAGTATATATCCCAGTATTGGTGGAAACACTTTGAGTTGTGTTAAATTGGTATAAGTGATATGGGAAATGGCAACACCGTGTGCTTCTGGTATCTATGATGTTTGCTGGCTGGGCAAGAGGAAAGAGATGTCAAATAAGTCACAGATCTCTTCACAGGTATTGACATACATGATACTTGACAGGAACTCGTGGCAAACAATACTTTCAAACCTTCATCCCCTGGTAGGTCTCACTCTGATTCAGGGGAGGTGTATAACTTGAGGGCCCATCACAAAGGATATAGTGGGGCCTCTTGCAGGGAGGCTATGATGCGGTGAGAACCCTCTGGACAGGCGGGTTCTTCTATATGAATAACGGCTGCAGTGCCGGCAACCAGTGAGGACAATGGCGGTCAGGCTGCGGTAGGGGCAACATTACGAGACCAGGACAAGTTGCATCCTTCTCCCACAACTTACAGTCCCTGTTCCTTTAACAGACGCTATCTTAGAGGGCCATGTTACTAACTGAAAACACAAAGTGTGACAGGACACATCATATACAGTGGTGTGAAAAAGAAAGTACACCCTCTGAATTCCATGGTTTTACATATCAGGACATAATAACAATCATCTGTTCCTTAGCAGGTCTTAAAATTAGGTAAATACAACCTCAGATGAACAACAACACATGACATATTACACCGTGTCATGATTTATTTAACACAAATAAAGCCAAAATGGAGAAGCCATGTGTGAAAACTAAGTATACAATAGCTTGTAGAACCACCTTTAGCAGCAATAACTTGAAGTAATCGTTTTCTGCATGACTTTATCAGTCTCTCACATCATTGTGGAGGAATTTTGGCCCACTCTTCTTTACAACGTTCCATCAGTTCGTTGAGGTTTGCGGGCATTTGTTTATGCACAGCTCTCTTAAGGTCCAGCCACAGCATTTCAATCGGGTTGAGGTCTGGACTTTGACTGAGCCATTGCAACACCTTGATTCTTTTCTTTTTCAGCCATTCTGTTGTAGATTTGCTGGTGTGCTTGGGATCATTGGGTTACATGACCCAATTTCGGCCAAGCATTAGCTGTCGGACAGATGGCCTCACATTTGACTCTAGAATACTTTGGTATACAGAGGAGTTCATGGTCAACTCAATGACTGCAAGGTTCCAAGGTCCTGTGGCTGCAAAACAAGCCCAAATTATCACCCCTCCACCACCATGCTTGACAGTTGGTATGAGGTGTTTGTACTGATATGCTGTGTTTGGTTTTCACCAAACGTGGCGCTGTGCACCACTTTGATCTCGTCTGTCCAAAGGACATTGTTCCATAAGTCTTGTGGTTTGCACAACTTTGTAACTTTGCAAACCTAAGCCGTGCTGCCATGTTCTTTTTAGAGGGAAGAGGCTTTCTCCTGGCAACCCTTCCAAACAAACCATACTTGTTCAGTGTTTTTCTAATTATATAGTCATGAACTTTAACATTTAACATGCTAACTGAGGCCTGTAGAGTCTGAGATGTAACTCTTGGGTTTTTTGTAATTTCTCTGAGCATTGCACAGTCTGACCTTGGGGCGAATTTGCTAAGTGTCCCGAACAGTTGCACAAATTTGTATTCATGCAACCGTCTCTCTTTCGGTGTTTTAAGATTACCTTTGAGTATGGCAACCCTCAGATCGTTCATCTTATGGCCAGAATCAGAGAAATGTTTGCCAACAGGACTGTCTCTTGTTCTGCGTGTGATGCTGTGGCGATGCAGGTTCATTCTCTTGTTTAGCCCCTGCCCTGTCTCACCTATGTAGTAGCAGCCCCCTGGGCATTTCATGCACATGATGAGGTACACGACATTGCTGGAAACAGGTCTGAGGGTTGCCATACTCAAAGGTAATCTTAAAACACCGATAGAGAGACGGTTGCATGAATACAAATTTATGCAACTGTTCGGGACACTTAGCAGTGGCCTAAACAGAGATCGAAATTTTATGAGTCATTACTGACACAAGTGAACTCTCTTCCCATGAGCGCTAAAGGCCATGTCTGTACATACTGGGCTATATGTATGCACACACAGCTGTCTCTTACACATACTAATACTCCTTGTTTTTCCATCCCTATACACCAATAGGGACCACAAAGTATCCACACACACTTTTAGTTGTGCTACAATCTCTCACATTTCCACACCCACCCACACCATTTATATCCACTCCCACTCCACACACACCTTTTGTAAAGCACTGTATATACTGTGGGCTCTCCATTCATTTTTATTCACACTGATACACACACACACTCTTACATCACTTGCTTTCAGGAACCTTTTGACACCTCTAGCCATAAAACACATCCACACCGGGGGAAAGACCAGCACAGATAACATTCCAATAGACACTGTTGTTAAGTATACCTTTTGCTTGCTTCATTCATTGTAACATCGCTGGAAGAAGAGATCAGTGTATCTCGAAAGCTCGCACAAATAAAAGCATTTCGTTAGCCACAGAACGGTATCATCTATTTATTTTTTGATTATTGAAGCTCGGCTAACACGGTACTGATACCTCTACATATATATATATATCAAGCCCTGGTAAGAGCAGGCATTGTCAGGACCAATTATGGGGTTTCCCCACACAGGCAGCTCCCTTGAGTGACAGGGGAGTAGGTGGGACTAGGTCTGTGTTCTGCCCAATCCTGGGTTCTGACCTGGCACCTTCCCCCTACTGTACTTGAAGGGCTGCAAATACTAAATTTAGACAGTGTCTCTACCGTGAGAGAGACAGATAACACGCAGGATTTCTGTGCACTATCATACCGTAGTCCTCTCCCCTTAGGGGGGAGTGAGTGATTACCTTTCCCCTGGCCCTGCTTGAGGGTTAGGGAAGAGTAGGGACTGCTACGGGGGCCCTTGACCCATAATGTATGTCCAGGGACCATCCGGACGTTGGAGACTTACAGTGAACTGCATTGGGCAGGGGCCCACGGGTTACTGTGTGTAATGGACAATAAACCGTTCCAATTGAATATACCTCCGGACTAGAGTATGATTTTTCTGGGGGAGAGGTAACCGTTTCTACCGTAGGAGTGCAAGGAATCGGCCAACACGTCCCCTGTGGCGTGTTCCCTCCTTACCTGCTGCATCTCAGTCCCCCGCTCTGTTTACAGAGCACACGCGCACACGCAGCTCTTCTACCCATACCACGGAGCTTGGCTCCACCCGCCGGTCACGTCGCACGTCTCTATGGCGCACACGTGACGTCATGCAGCTTTCCCCAGCTGCAAGCAAGTACACACACCTGTCTCCTGTGACTTGCAGCCAATCTCTGCCTCCGCAGAGGTCGCACCTCTGCTCCACCTCTCAATCCCAGTCATGCATCTCTCCTATTTAAACCCTCTTTCTCTTCCTCATTGCTGAGCATAACCTGTGTAGCCTTGTGTTCCTGTATTGTTTTGCCTTGCTGCTTTTCTCTCCAGTTGCTTTCACGTGTACCGACCCGGCTTGACTATTGGACCCTCCCTGGATAACGACCCTGGCTTGCCTCTGACTACCCGCACCACTCCATCCCTGACCACGGCACAACGGACATCGACCATTCTACTGGCTCCACCCCCGGATTCCGGCAAGTATCTGGACTAACCCGATCTCTCCAACCCAGACCCGGCTTCGCTGACTATCCACTCTCCAGACGTGCCTCCGCTGCTGTGGGTGTGCAGTTTTGTACTTTCTCACCTCGGTACCGGGATCCCGCCTTGTTCGTGGTGAGTGCAAGCCTTACAAGGAGATTGGCTCCATACATCTGGAGCCTGCGTCAGCTGGAGTCGCGGTGTACCCAGACATAAGCAACTATAATGTACTCCAGAAACCAGTCCTGTTCTCCCCAACAACATAGGCGGAGACTCAGATCTACTGTGACCCAGCAGGTATGCACCAACCTACACTGTGTAATGACAGAATCTCACAGAGGGTGGGGGGAACAGTGAGGACTCCAGTAAGAACGCACACACACACACATATATATATATATATATATATATACAGTGGTTGACAAATCACCAAAAAATCTACTCGCCACACAAAAAAATCTACTCGCCACCTAGTACCAAACGTGTGCTGCTTGGGCCAATATTTACTCGCCCAGGGGTTAAATCCACTCGCCCGGGGCGAGCAAATGTATAGGTTTGTCGAACACTGTATATATATATATTGTGGTCATTTAGGGGGTTTCTGAGAGCTTGCTGGGTATCTGTGTGTTTGAGAACTCTGAAGAACCTGCTTCTAGAACATAAGGGGCGGCTATACACTGACATCATACACAACATGATGGGGAGGGAAGGGCCCACACAGTTAACCCCTTAAATCATTCAAATCACTTAAAGAACGAGTTGTCCCCAAAAAAAGGGTCTATATACAACACTGACATAGTACGGTGTGTTGGAATGACACAGGCACGGACGGTCTTAGTTGGAGATGAGAACAAAATTCACGCTCACTCTTTCTTGTGGTGAATTTTGCATATTTGCTGCGGATGAAAAGGGGAAAAAAAAAAAAACTTTCTAGAAAAGATACAATATTTTAAACAGCGAGAAATTCCATACCAAAGGTAATAATAATTAGACAATCGTTAATAGGTACGGAGAGTTTTGCAATAATAGCGGGACTCTTGGTAAAGCTTGCTCATGCGGTGAATGTTTGTGTAATGCCAAAAATTAATAAACCCAAAATACGAATGAATGGAATGGAAAAATATCATACAAAGAAGCGTAATGGTCACGCAAATGTCTCAAATCCGGCCATTTGTAAACTTATCTGGCATAATACAAAGGTCTAGTAGCCATATTGGTGCTGGATAAATATTTGTTGTAATACTTTTTAGAGGACCAACGTTAGGGTTCTTTATAGATGTAAGTACAGGGGTCCATTATCAAGGCAATTTTGGAGCAAAACCAGGGCATTTTCACCCTGCTCCTACAGTGTGTATCAACGCATTTTGCTCCAACTTTACCCCTTGAGGAGTGTCAGTAAGATGAATTGAGGAGGAGTTACATGGTGCACAGATTATAATGAGATGTATCACATTCTGCGTCTCTGCTCCAGCTTGCACCTTGGGGAGAATCAGTAGGAGTAGTTGGGAGGAGTTATGTGGTGCACAGATTATAATGGGATGTATCACATTCTGTATCTCTCTGAACCACTTTTTTGCCTTGTATTATCCCCCCAAAATCCTCCACATCTGAAGCAGCCTAAGTCTAACATTCTGCTCTAAAAAACAGAGGAGTGCGTCTAAACACTCATTGACACGTAGCCCCCATAGTGTACAGAGTTCTTGTAACCTCGTAGGTTTCCCTTGATCCTCTAGTCTAAATGGTATCAAAAGCTATAACTAATCAAACCTCTGGGACATATTCACTAAGAATGGGTGGTTCTGGGAAGTGGGGGGGGGGGGAATCTGAGATATCCCCAAACTCCATAGATCCAAGTTGAGGCAGAAAGTCACCCTCTTCCGACCTCTGACCTTCCAATGCCCCCCATGTGGCTTGGGGGAGGGATTAGAGGCCATTGGACTTCAAAAATCAACCTCTGGACATCCCCAACCCCGCGGGTCCCTTCCTCCTCGCATCACATGATCAGAGAAGGCGGGGCCAGCAGGAGAGAGGGAGCATAGGAACTGCAGTTAACCGTCTCCAGACAATACAGCTGCCCAGTAGGAGTAGGGAAACGATTCTCTCCCCTCCTCATTTCCTACTCCCCCACACATCATATATACAGATGTAGTAGACATTATCAAACTCGTAACTGAAATGTGATGTATTAATGCAAGAAATACTGCTCCGTTGGAAATGATCTCTGTAACGCATGCAACATATTTTGCGTTATATGTCTTGAGTTAGCTATATATACACACACATCATATCTATGCATATCTGTATGTTAAGGATAACACAAAAGTTAAAATGTCGAAACAATTGGAGTTTCTTTCAATAATTCCCAATAATAAGTCCCAGCAAAAAAACAAAACCAGAAAATGTGTTCGAACCAAACCACCAATGAAAGTGCCTACCCTTAATATTCCCACATCGCTATGTCATCATTGTTGGAATGCACTTAACAATTATTTTTTTGGTTCCACAACCTGAATGACAAACTGATAAAGTCAATTGCCTAAATTATATTCCAAAAGTACGGGTGAACAGCCTCAGGCGAGGAAAACTCGGCTTGTGCAGCCAACACAACACAGACAATTTCTTCAATGTGCAGGTCTCCTCAATGATAGAGATAAAGTACAGCTCTACTCACAAGTTCATAATGAAATTCTCCTTTAATGCGACTGCCAAGAACAGTGGAAAGACAACGTTTCAGGTCCCATATGGACCTTTCATCAGGTTTGTTGCAGGGTACATGCAACCCCACACGCGGGTTCTCTTGATAAGGCTTCTTTATTGAGCCTTAAAAATATACAGCACACAAAAAAAATAGCTTCTCTTCAGCAGACAAAAACAAAATAGCTTCTCTTCAGCATAGAAAACAAGGCAGCTTCTCTTCAGCATGCAGGACACAGATAGTTCATCACACATGTACTTTGAAAAACAGACCTTATAGCAGTAATCTCTTCAGTATTTCAGTCCTGTATCCTGACCAGCTAGCTTGCATGTGTGTACAGCCCGGGGGTTTTAAAACACCTTGATTATGCAGCTGGGGTCAGACTAATTAAGCAGCCCTTCTCAACTGAAACTTAACCTTGTCACTGCTGCACTGCAAGCCTAAACATAGGTTTGCCAGGTATATGGCTGGTGACGTTCATTCACCCTGTCACAAGGCTTATTCTTGGCTTTCACATTAAAGGAGAATTTCATTATGATCTCTACTCTGTATCTCTATCTTTGAGGAAATGAATTGCCTAAATTCACCAGGAGTCAGCACCGTGTCCAACAGAGACTTCAGAGGAAAATGTCTCAGTCACACATTTATGTAAAGGAACATATAATAAAAAGGGAACAATACTGCCATCTTCTTTCTGAAGGTGTTTAGGACTATCCAGAAGTTGAGGGGTAATGGAACTGGTTCTAGATCTCCATAGCAAAAAACAACATCTAGTTAAAGCCACTGTTCCACCTTCCCTGTTTAAAGAAGCAATCTCTGCTCTCTCTAAAATAAATCTTTTTACAATCCTTTTTGAAACGACACGTCTGTTCTTTATGTATCTTGATTTTGGAATCTTTGTTCCATTTTCCATTCCTACCAAGATATTGATCTATAAAAAAAAAAAGGCCCCAGGCATGGATTCAAATGTCCACCTCAGAAACCACCAGAAGCCAAACAAAAGAATCAATAACGCCTTAAAAAATAAATAAATGTTAGGGAACAAGGCTGCCCCAGGTCACCTTTGCCATATTAACTCCAGTCCTTAAGACCCCCCTTCCCCCCCTGCAACAGGCCAGGTTATCAGGATATCTCAGCTTCAGCACAGGAGACTCAATCAGAGACTCAATCAGAGGCTCAGTCAAAGACTGAGCCTCTGATTGAGCCACCTGAGCAGAAGCAGGGATTGATTGAGCCACCTGTGCTGAAGCAGGGATATGCTGAAAACCTGACCTGTTGGGGGGGGGGGGGCTTGAGAACTGGAGTTGAGCACCCCTGACCTATATTACAAGGTTTATACTATTATATTATCATTATGCCCATTGAGTGTCAGAGAGGCGTGGAACATGCCCCGGCATTCAAGGGGTTACAGGGATGGCTTCATGTCAATTTCCTTTTCTTTATAAAACTGGAAGTTTGGGTTGGTAAGTAAAATAAAAGTAGTCGTTCCCCATTTTCCCATTAAAGCACTATCACAGATTGAACACTGTGTACTATGTACTGTAGAAAATATGTTGATAAAAGGTTAATAAATAGTTTTAAAGAGGGCGGCTGTTTTTTTTAAGTCACAGAAATAAGAAATAAAAAAAGATAAAACGGAGATCAATTTTTTTTATTTAGGACGAAATAGAAAGCAGTACCTCCTAAGGAATCGGAGATACCAATTTTATGGAATGCTACATCTCCGTTTTTAAGTCGACTCACTGGGGTATTATACCAGGGATCATCAACTCCAGTCCCCAAGCTCCCCCCCTCCCCCCTCCAAACAGGTCAGGTTTCAGGATATCCCAGGTTCAGCACAGGTGGATCAATCAGAGGCTCAGTCAGAGACTGACCCCCTGATTGAGCCAACTGTGCTGAATCAGGGACTGATTGAGCCACCTGTGCTGAAGCTGGGATATTCTGAAAACCTGACCTGTTGGGGGTGGGGGTGGCTGGAGTTGAGCACCCCTGTGTTATACAAGTGTAGAATAAGTAAATGCTCTTTTAAAGTAGCATTGCGAAACTAAAAATAATTCACTCTCGTTCCTTTTAATTTTGGATTCCATAAACGCTTTCTCTGCAGGATACAGACAATAACACAAGAGACATAATTCCTTTGTAATGTCTGCTTTTAGTCTCCCCCCCCCCCCCCCTCCCCGCATTCTCATTTCAACATAAGTTTCGGACAATACAGTCGTATCTCATTTAGAATTCCGGGAGCCTGGTACACAAAATGGCGCAACATACAAGCGCCAGCAGGGGGTAAATGAGAGCTCAGAAATGACTTATTGTAGTATTTACACTCCCAGATTCGCACAAAGGCTGGAGAAAGAAAAAAAAATGTACAAACCACTTGATTTCATAGAGCCCTAGGGTGCTGCGTGGTAAATCAGTGTTTGTAATGCAGATTTGAAAACAGAGCAGGCAAATACTGCAAACAGCAGTGAGGCCGACAATTTTGTCAGCATCAGGGCGTGAAATTTCCAGATATAACAATTGCCGTTTTACAGCCTTGTGTGTAGCTGGCTCTGGACGTATTTAGCTCCGTGCAGCTTGGGAGCTGAACCACGTTGCTCAGCATTAATCTAACGCAGCGGTGGCCAACTCCAGTCCTCAAAAGCTACCAACAGGTCAGGTTTTCAGGATATCCCTGCTTCAGCACAGGTAGCTCAATCAAAAACCAGCTGTGCTGAAGCACAGGACTGAAGCAGAGGTGGGTCAGTCTTTGACTGAGCCACTGATTGATCCATGAGTGCTGAAGCAGGGATACCCTAAAAACCTGACCTGTTGGTAGCCCTTGAGGACTGGAGTTGGCCACCCCTGACATAGGCTATTAATAAAATACAGGTTGCCCACAGATGTGATACTATATAGTCATTATTGTTATTTAATTTGATGACATATGAGTGGGGCAGACTTGCCTATTTGAAACCCAAGTAGTTCAAAAAAATGTAACACCTACAGTGCCAGAAAGGTCAGCACGGCATTGAATAGGTTAACATGCAGTGTACTTTTTATATGAAACCTGCATTTTGCCTACACCGTATGAAAACCGAGCCGGTGAAAATGTGTGCTGTTTTTTTAAGGACTGTACAATTGATGTATTTTTTTGGTGACAAACTAATTTTAAGCCAACGTGTTCTGTAAGTAGAATTATGTGAGATCTTATATTTGATGCAATAAATAGAGCCGCTAGTCAACACTTAATAAGTAGTTTTAATCAAGAGTAATCAAGAATATACATGTTCCACCACTATTAAAATTTGATTACAATTACAAGATCCCCCAGTAATAGGAAGTGTATCAAGTAACTGATTACTACTGCTTTTATGTACAAAACAATTTAAGCAGTGTAATTCTTCTTACAATGGGGAAATATGCCTCCCTGTGCTTCTTACATACAGTTTTGCAGTAACACCGTCTGGTGTCAGATAGCAAGAAAGAGAGGTTTGTTTCACTGTCTTCAATCAGTTTATTATATTCCTATTAATATTCTGTAGCTCAGATAGTGGCATATTTTTGTAGGGAAAAGGTGCCAAACCCTAAATCAAAGATTTAGATCTAAACCACAATAAATAATTCAGCTACAAATAAAGAAATGTGGTAGAAAAATAACATTTATACTTCTCTCTACGTTAGTATCCTAGCCCGTTCCAAATTATTTTTTAGAGTTTCTTGTTGATCCCTAAGAAAAGGTTCCCGGGGGCGCAGGTAGATACATTGAAACAGTACTCAGGTAGATGCTTAAAACAGAAGTTAGATATTAAACTTGAATACCAGTCTCTTCTCCTTCCCCAGAAAACTGTAATTTAATAAGGAATTACACTCGTAATAAAGGTATTCACAGCGCTGTACATAGAATTTTGTAGTCAAGTCACTGCCCCATAGAACTTACAATCTAATATTGGTGCCTGAGGCAAAGGCAAAATTGAATGACTTGCCCAAGGTCCCAAGGAGAGCAGCTGATGCTGGGGTCTGGACCTGGTTCCCCCGCTTCAGAAGCAGTGACATTACCACTCAGCTACACCTAAAGGCTGGCGGAATACCCAAAGTATGGGGTGGGAAATGAACACGGAAAAATCATGCACCATTAAAAATATTGAATCTATTTTTGCCCAAATTCCTTAGACATATCCTTAGAATTTACGCCAGGATTTGCTAAGCTCCGATGCGGGGGATCATTACCTGCCATTGGACTTGAATGTGATACAATACTCCATAGCGGAGCTTAGTCAATCTCTCCCTTAAGCCGGTAGGCTGTGATACATCTATAAGAGGAAAAGTCTAGTGTTACAGGTTTCATATAGACATAACAAATACTACTTTATAAACCATCCATACTCTTGCAATGTGCTGCTTGCCCAATGAGTGCAGACGGGGAGTAATATCGAGTAATGGGAGTTACGTATTGCACAGTTCATTGCAATGCGCTGCCTAATAGAGAACCAGTTGACTAATACATTCCCCACTTGTAATGTAGCGGGTTTGCACGGCCAGCTCAGCAGTTTTATTGGAGTCATAAGAAGATGAACTAAGGGTTCCAGGTAAGCATAGTAAAATGCATTAATGAGTTCAATCAAATACAGCACAACTATGTGGCAATATCTTCATGGATATAAGCTAAAGTCAAGAAGATAACAAATACAGTTATTAAACATAATTGGTTGATAAGGACATAGAACCTTCTGCAGTGAGATCAGGCACATTACTGTGAGCGACTGTATTCTATAGCAGCTCTTGTCCCGATGGGAGTTTTAGAAGCATTTAATAACATGCATTGGGAATCATTTAGCACAGTGTTTCTTATGCCTGCCACGGTGGATAGTAGGAACACATGACTGTGTCAGCCCTGCAGCCTCTCCCTCCATCCCTTTGAATGAAATGGAACTCCGGACCTGCAATATATTATTGATAATGGGGAACAACTGACCAAACCAAAAATAACCCTGAAGGGGCGTAACCACCGGTATATCAACTGTTACAATTCAACTCACCAAATAATTGGACCCCAGCCAAGTCTGCCAAAGCTCGGACAAATTACACATATGTTAACAAAATGACATACATGTATTATGCATGTTTTCTGACAATTCTCCCATTTTTGGGGTGATATTTTTCATATTCATATATATGTATTTTTTATGCAAAAGGGTAAAAACAGACAACAACAAAGAGGGGGGGATTGAGGGGTCTTCCCCGTGTGACCACCCCCTTATAAATTCTTGCATGAGGACACTCACCCAATAGAACTTAACCTTTTGACTTCCTTTGGAGCAGGGAGGGGGTAGGGCTGCCTTGGTCATGTTGTAACCGCCTTAGAGCAGGCACTTTCTGCAGGGACGTAAGAAACATGTGTATTTATTTATTTATTGGCTTGAAAGCCCAAAGCAAGTTTTTTTTCCATGGGATTCCTTGAAAATAGTGACTATCCTAGACAAATACACCAACAAAATAATTTCTAATATAGTGATGCCAACATGGTGTGCCATAGCCCAACATTGGAAAAAAACGCAGATCTCCTCTCAATGGCATATATCAAAACCAAAATCTGGTCTGTTCATCAAATGGAGAGTTTCCTATGAGATTCTTGCTCCATATTCCAGAAGGTGTGGCAGCCGTGGCTGATACACCACTGTATGCGAGGCTCAACGACCCAAGTACGAAATAGCCCCATAGTCCTACTCTGAGACCGTAAGCTCCTGGGAGCAGGGACAGACAATCAGCTCGAGGATCCTTCGTAACTTACAGAGCAGAGTGAACAAAACAAAGCTGGGGCGCTCCCTAACTTGTGTGACGTGTATGAATATAACACAGGTATAAACTAGTGAATAAAAAATATACTAGCCCTTGTCGCAGTCTCTGCAGCTTGACCAAAAAGAAGATGAAACCCAGAATCTTCTTACAACAGCAGCAGAAACAGGATAATGGTCAGCGCAAGCTGTCAATCTCAAAGGTAAGAGAGACAATAGTATATGCAGATAGTTAGTACATACAGTAATTACACAATGTGTTAGCAAGGGAGGGGGGGAAGGGAGGGGAAAGGGGAGGGGAAGAGATGGATATGGATAAATATTGAAGCAATATAGAAACAACTCACACGGCCTTGTGTGAGCCCCTTCCCGCAGAGTGATAGTCTTTGTGATGTCAGTCTGATTAGGGATGGTAGATAGAGTCAGTCCCGTCTTCTCAGTATTCACCAGAATAGGTGTAGTGAGCGAATGGCTCCTCTCCCAAATACCCAAATATGGAGAATGGGCAGAGTCTGGATTAGCATAAGCCAAAAATTTATTATGTCAAAAAACACATAAAACATGAAGCACTCACACGGCATAAAAGCCCAGTACAGCCGCAGATTGATCCGACAGATCCCCTGTTACCGGTCCCGCAGTCGGACGCGCCCGCGGGAGTTCAACGGGATGGAGTGGATCTGTCGGATCAATCTGCGGCTGTACTGGGCTTTTATGCCGTGTGAGTGCTTCATGTTTTATGTGTTTTTTGACATAATACATTTTTGGCTTATGCTAATCCAGACTCTGCCAATTCTCCATATTTGGGTATTTGGGAGAGGAGCCATTCGCTCACTACACCTATTCTGGTGAATACTGAGAAGACGGGACTGACTCTATCTACCATCCCTAATCAGACTGACATCACAAAGGCTATCACTCTGAGGAAAGGGGCTCACACAAGGCTGTGTGAGTTGTTTCTATATTGCTTCAATATTTATCCATATCCATCCCTTCCCCTCCCCTTTCCCCTCCCTTCCCCCCCTCCCTTGCTAACACATTGTGTAATTACAGTATGTACTAACTATCTGCATATACTATTGTCTCTCTTACCTTTGAGATTGACAGCTTGCGCTGACCGTTATCCTGTTTCTGTTACAGAGCAGAGTGCCAGAGATTCTAGCTTTACACTTAATTGTATCTACTTAAAAAGTACCTACCTGTATTGTAATATTGTAATTTTGTAACCAGGATTTGTTGATAATAAGACTCGATGCACTGATTCACATCGAAATATGGACCAGAATCGAGAACCCCTACCCTCCGCCCTTTTGTTCCCTCTGTACCCCAAATTCCCCTCCATAATATTCATTGTTGTATAGGTAGTGAATTGTTTGTAAAACCAATAACATATAAGTATTCAAAAAAATATATATTCTAGAAGTAATACATCTTTAACCAGCTGACATGCTGTACACAAAATCCAGTAATTCCAATATTCACTTCAAGGTAACTTTTAACAACTTCATGCTCCATACTAACTTATTATTCTGCGTTTATTTATATGTATACTAACGATGGACAGAGGGTTTAAAATCCGAACTTCGCGAACTTTGAGGTCCGTTTTGGAAGTCGGCGTTGAACTTTAAAATACATTTTCAGATCTGAAAAATGGAAAAAAAGAGTGGTGCAAGTAGCGCTAG
>NC_134490.1:19475127-19557627 GCF_040206685.1 Ascaphus truei | reverse complement strand
AACGCCTGATTCCCAAAGTACTGGAACCAGGCTACAGAATATAATATCATCCAGAATATAATATCATCATACATGGATACAGGACTGGCACCATAAACTGTACATACAAAGATAAATACATCACATTATTGATAAGTAGGGGTAATGACGGGCTTAACCTTTATTTAGAAAACAGCCAAAGCTACCCCTACCGTCACAGGGCAGATCCACAGAAGTGGGCTAAATAATGGTAAATAACGTTACCTTACCTAATTAGGCAATGGACCTTATTTTTCTCCTTATTAATGGGGACCATCAAGGCTAATCATATGCATAAATAAGGTCCATTAGCAAAAACACCATCCTTATGTTACCTGCTGTTCCCATACAATGCGCATGCGCATTAGTCAAACTTTAAGGCGCGTTATTAAGGCAGCGCTATTAACTGAGATTTTCATGTGCATTACTAAAAGCTAATGCAAATCTTGCTATAATATTGAGAAATGTATCATCTTTACACTTATTAACTTGTTCACTTAATTATATACAGTAGTATATAATGTAACAATGAACCCAAAGTATGGCTGTACAATACTGTATATCCATACATACCTCCACAATATACATTAATATTGAATTTTTATTAATGTCAAAGAATGAAGGAAGGACAGCCATCATTTATTTTAATCGTACATTAATAACAATGAAATATTAATTAATATTGAGGTATGTATGGATATACATTATTGTACACCCATACTGTATACAGTAATTATTACATTATATACTATATTAGTTCACACTAACATATTACTTTAAGCACTAAAAACATAATATAGTTTATGATTTCAGACATTTATATGATCCATAATGTCTTTGTATGACACATAACTATTTTGTAATAAAGGGTTAAGTCTTGCACTCATTACATTGCTTTTAAGCTATTTGGAGAAATAATGCAATGATAATCAGAGTTTAGAAGTGAGTAAGGGCAGCTTCCAGTAGGCGATAAATATCTCGCGTTATTAGCCGGACCTTAACAGTAACGGGGGTCTGAGGATCTCTGTTGGCAGGTTAAGTGTTCATTACCATATGATTTGCATATCAGTAAGCCAGATGTCCGTTAAAAGTTAGCCGCTATCCGCTATTTTTCAGGTCAACGTCAGGACATCATAACGCTGAGCACCTTTGGGGATACTCGTTATGGCTTATCGTCCCTTTATCCTAATTTAGCGCCGGCTCTCAGTTGCCTGTAAGCTAATTCCTCCCTGTATCCCAGGCCGCCGAGCTTCCACTGCCAGCGCGTGACGGGGCTCTCTGGACGGGCTTGGCCCAGCTTCCGGCGCACGCGCTCTGACGTCCGAGAGCCCCGTCGCGCACCGGCAGTGGAAGCTGACGGCGGGGTACAGAGAAAGGAAGAGGCTTACAGGCAGCTGAGAGTTGGGGACCGGTCGCGACCGGCTGCAGGGCCTGGCCAGAGGTCGAGTTAAATTTGCAGTGCCGGCCGCCCCCCCCCCCACTCCAACCCCGCCCACCCCAACCCCACCCCCCACCCACCCAACGGACCCCGCAGACATCAGGCCTGGCCTGACCCACAGTAAGTCTGTATTTGTATATGTATTGGGGGGCTTGGATCTATTTCTATATGTATTGGAGGGCTTGGGGTATTTTTATATTTATTGGGGGGCGTGGGGGTATTTTTATGCCTCCCCCTGCACATATCGCGCCAGTGATCGCAGGGTTTTAATAACATTTTAATACTAATGTACATGAGTAGGGTGTCTCCGGAGCAGAACCGCAGTGATTTCAGGTCCGGGGACACCTTGAGATACGAGATCTCGTCGTCAAATTAAATCATGACATCACGTTTCCATGGCAACGTGCCGCTGTGCGACGTCACACTGGTGACGTCCATGGCGTCATTTGACGCTGGGATGCCAAAGGAACAGGAGAGTGGCAGAGAGGAGGCGGCAGACACAGGCAAGTGCCTAGGGGTGGCAATTTTTTTTATCCGCCTTTGAGTATCTCACGTTATTAGATGTGGCTTGTCTCTTAAACTCAGTGTTTTTCAACAGGGGTTCCTATGAACCCTTGGATTCCCTGTGATTTTCAGGTCACTTGAAAATTGTACAAAATACAGAATTTATAATACATCTGATCTCAGACGTGCTATTAGAGAGGGTTGGGGTTCCTTACAATGCATCTGATCTTAGACGCGCTATTAGAGAGGGTTGGGGTTCCTTACAATGCATCTGATCTCAGACGTGCTATTGGAGAGGGTTGGGGTTCCGCAGAATTTCGCAATATATTTATAGGGCTCCTTAATCAAGAAAAGGCTGAAAACCTTTGCTCTAACTGCTTGTATAACCAGGGGAGTCAGACAGGGTAAATAGTTTGTAAGTACACATTCCGATAGTGATCATTGTCATTTATAGCTGCTGATCCTGCTAATGCCAGCAACCGATGCTCCTTAACCTTTCTGAACAAAGTCACTAGAACACATCGGTACACATACAGATACAATGATGCAGCTAAGCACACAGCACTGACGTTCTGAAATTGTAAGCCTATGCTTTTGCTTATATACTGTAGGTGCTATGCCCATGAATCATGATGACTATTCTCCAAAATACAAGCTCCGATACACACTGCTCATAGGAGGTAAAATATAGCAAGCTTTTTTTTTACCTCCTATGACCAGGGTGTATGTCAGTATTTGAGGGATTGGTATAGCACCCTTATAAGAAAGTATTAGTTTTAGAGTTTTTGCTTAGCGTGTCCCCCACTTTTATGACTGGACCCCTAACTTCTGCAAATGACACCTAATTCCTGTTAAAACCCACAACACTATCAGAAGATTTAAAACCTCTGCACTATCACATTTCGAACGATTGTATTTGCGTAGTCTGACTCCCTGCTTCCCGTCACAGAACATACCTAAAAACCAGATTCATACAGTATCTCAGAATATCTTTCCTGGTAAAATATTTCCTAAATGAAATAAACATAACCAAGATAGCGATTGGGAAGAGCTACTGCACTCCTATTATAACGTGGAACATGCAACAGTAATCATATTGTGGTTCAGGTGTTCACAACACTGCCAGCTACGGCAGAACACAAAAAGAAACAAGAGTTAAACTCATTACAATCTTTCGGTTGGTGATGTTCCTCAAGGAAAAAGGCCAAGCTATATCCCCTGCAGAAGACATGGTGTAATCTACCCATACACGCAGTCCTCGGATATCCAACGGAATCCGTTCTGGAAGTAGCGTTGGAGAGTGAAACCGTTGTAAAGTGAGTCCCATGTTAATCAGTGGCAGTGAGCATTGGATAATGCATTCCAGCGTCGAAAAACGTCCCTTAGGGTTGCATTGTAAAGTGTTGGATATGCCATTCATTGTAAAGTGAAACGTTGGATAACAATGACTACCTGCATACTGTAGCTATATCCTGGTGAGAAAAGTTGTTATCAACTGAAATATCAGATGTGTACTATGAAATAAATAGTACCCAACACGTTTGCTCCTATATATATTAAAAATGGTGCCCAGTGAAATTTGCCCACTTTACATTGGTAGGCTCGCCTGAAATCCAGCATAGCTGTTTTAATAGCACGTTCGCCAATGCGCAGACCTGTTCAGCAAAGAAGGGGTTACGAAGTAATGAGGCTAACTCTTATTCACGATGCCACAGATGAATGATTGAGCTGTGATTTCATAGGAACAATGCCATCCCATTAAAGACGAGGTGAAAGGTATCAGAGAAGACACAGTAGCAGATATTTCACTGGGGGAAATGGAGTGGCACCAAGCTCTGAAATTGCATTGTGTGAGAATATTAATAAAAAAGTTAATGACGCAATGTACTTTTTTTCTCAACATTAATTACACTTTGCATTACATTTTTAATGCATTTTATACCACACTTTATTTTACATTTCAAGAAGGGGAAATATAATTACTGGTTTAATTTCCATAGCCAAACCCTGATAAGATCATAGCTGTTAAAATCACATAAAATGCTTAAGTTAAAAAAATGAGCCCTTTTTGTCTTTTGCCCTCCGTGGCTTCTTAGTAAGGATGGATGAAGTTATTTGAACAAAGCGAACACTCACATTTTTTACGTTTGTTCTACGATCTGAGCATTTGGGACACGTTTGGACTACGCTGTCCTTTATATACTATATGAGGGGATTTATCAACAATATTATGTTTAATTTGAAGACAAATACATGTTGTTGTGAGGTATTGCTACAAAGCATTACTCTTTAAAGGGTCAATCTGTTCATCCTAGGAAGTGTACTGTTGCTAGTGACATTAAGAGTTCAATCTAATAATTGTTGCTTTTTTAACAAAAATCTGATACATATAAGTATATTTTTAAATCTTTTTTTAAATTGAGTTTGTACACACGGAGAGCTGAGACTTGGAACGGCTATGATTTCCACTGGCTACTCCCTTGTGATGTCACTGTGTGTTCAACACGAGTTTGCACAGGCAAAACTCCCCTTCCCTCACCTCTACAGGCTCTCTGGTAAGAACAGGGTGGGAAAGGGCGTAGGAAACACTTGATTGACAAACATGCCCTCAATCCGAGGCCCTGAATAAAAGGGATTTCTGCTCAATGTTTATAAGAAACAAAAAGTAGCCAAATTGTTGCTTTAAGCATGGTTACTTTTGTTTAAGGAAGCCACTTACCAAATATGTATTGGTCAGGTACCAAAGATTGCACCTTAAACAGAAAACTAGCTGTGTAATTCTATTCCTACTTCATGGTAACATAATAGAAGTGCCCTGTAACTGTGAGATATAGCTGTGTACCTGTAGTGCTGCTGCTTTGGTACATGTGCTCGGAAGACATACTGTATCCAGCAATAAACATATAGATGCAAAAAAAAGCTCTGACGCGTTTCGTCCTAGAGATAGTCCTATCTCTATTTCTAGGACGAAACGCGTCAGAGCTTTTTTTTTGTCATGTGTATAACCTTTTTGTGCACAATACATTTTTCTATAATTGCGCTTAGTGTTTTTTCAAACACCCGCCGGGCGGCTGTGAACCCGCAAATACAGCATCTGCTTTTTTTCCCTATTTTGAGTCCGGGCAGGAGCACGCCGATGCTGCATGCCGATTACTGCCTTTACCAAGTAGCGTGTTTTCCACCGGCAAACGAACGTCGCATCAAGATCGTGAGTGCAAGTTACTATATATTTATATAACCCTTGAAGTGTGGGACGCCAGGATTTATGTGAGGGCAGTGGCAGAGAGGGAGTGAGGTTGCCGGGGTATGTTCTTTGTAGTGCGTCCCCCGACACCTCTACTTTTCCTTACCACAACATAGCCCCCGCCCTGTTGACAGTCTGCAATACACACACAGGATATTTCTACGCTTGAACATGTAATACGCTTGATCAGTGGCAGACTTCATTTTCTGAGGATATATCCTTTCCTGCATCGTTTTGGAGCATCGTTCTTGGGGAGTTAATCCCTATTTTTTTGAACATTGAAGCATGAATGTGTTTTCCTAATCTGCCCAGTTACACCGTCAAGGGGTGTTATTCATTAAACTGCGACAGTGCCAAAGAGCTAGCGCACGGAAAGTCCCACCAACTTCAATTGGGGTTTCCGTGCAATAGTGCCTCCGATCGGCACCATTGCAGCTTAAATAATAACCCCCCATGGATGTGGCTGATCCATGTGTTGCTTAATGTGAAATCGGTGTGCAGCAGTGTCCCACAAAGTGGTAGGAGTTCATACTGATATGTGAGACCTGATGAAGTAGAAAAACGGGGGAAATCTATCGCCCCACTGAGAATTGTAGACTTTAAGTACATTATAAAATGTAGAGCAAAGCAAAATAAATATATATATATATATATATATATATATATATATATATATATATATATAGAGGAAAAAAAGGAGAACAAAGCTGCGCCTCTGCTGATGGTTGGTTAATAAACAATGGAACTAGCTGGATAAGTTCAACAATGTATAAGGGGTAAATGCTAATTATATGAGATAACTAACATAAAAATAAAAATGTGAATATTAGTAAAATGTAAAAAATATATGCAATAAACCAAACATAGCAATTAAACCTGTAAACCATATAAATAATAAACAATTATACTGCGAATATATGTGTCCAAAATAGGAAAAAGAGTGTAAAAACCAGTCCTCAGATTAGTCCAATAGATGGTAAGTTCTGGTGTAGAGGGTCTCCGGCTGCTCTCAAAGTGGACAAACCAAATCACAAATCTGTAAGGTTATTTGACTTACGCCAAAGTGGCGTTTTTTAATTGTTTTTTAATTGGTTTATATAATACTCGTCACATTTCATTGCCTAATTTCATGGTTGATCTCCACTTCACCTTTAAGTCTCAATATATGATGTAAGGCTTCGTGATTGATATCCATTAACAACTAGCACCTTTACAGCTGAGAGGGGTGTGTTCTAAATGATTTTGGTCACTGGACTGGGTATAAAATACCGGACCTTTCCCCTCTCCTGACTTCCCTTTGAGAAAGTCACCCGTTGAGTGACGAAACGCGTCAGGGAGCGTCATCACGTTAGACGCAGGGACATTGACGTCATCACCGCGCGCTGGGACTGACTGACCCGCGCGATTGCTGCAGAGGCTTCCAAACTCGGAGCTACTTTAGAGGACTCCAAAACAGGCAGAGAGGAGATCATCTACCCTGGACTCTGATCGGGACATTATCCTGGGACTGCAAAGACCAAGACACTGCAGTTGATGACCGGATGGTGGTGATTATATATCACAATATGCTTGTTATTATTGTACCTTTGTAAGTGCAATTCTTATCCCCCCTTTTCCCCTCCCCCTCATTAAATTGTACTATTTTACGCTATGGGCGTGCGCTCTCTCTTCCCCCTTTTCTTATATATATATATATATATATATATATATATATATATATATATATATATATATATATATATATATAAATTGGGATGGGCACGGTCTGGCTATTAGAAACTGCACCTTTAAATAGCTTAATGTGCACTGCCTAATAATATATATTGTTGTTGGTTATATAGCTCTGGCGGTGTATTCAGCGCTGTACATATCATTTTGCATGCACGATAAGTAAAGTAACTTACCCAAGGAGCTGAGTGAGATACAAACTGGTTTCAAAGGCAGTGACGTTGACCACTGAGCACCATCAGCCTTATAACGGTTCAATTAATATGCATTTCTATAATCAGTACAGCTCCTCTTGCTGAGCTTAAGCACTTGATGCTGAAGATAAAGAATCCAGTTAGGAAACAAAATACAGTAGCAAAAACACATACTTTCAATACACGGAGATAACCCCTTCAGTGCCAGAGGGACCTGAACCGCACTGAAGGTGTTAAATGTCCCATTCCAGACCAGGGGTGGCCAACTCCTGTTCTCCAGAGCTACCAACATGCCAGGTTTTCAGGATATCCCTGCTTCAGCACAGCTGGCTCAATCAGTGGCTCAGAAGACTGAGCCACTGATTAAGCCAGCTGTGCTGAAGTACAGGACTGAAGCAGAGACTGATTGAGCCACCTGTGCTGAAGTCGGGATATCCTTAAAACCTGACCTGTTGGTGGCCCTGGAGGCCTGGAGTTGGCTTCCCCGGTTCCAGACCAAATCCCTACCCAGACACCGTATATATGCTTCGAATTAAGAGATCTACTTGACCAGAGAATGTCATTTTTATGCAATATAAGCTGCACTAATTCATATCAAACAACCTGTCATGTTGGGTGAGCAGGCTAAGTGGTAATGACACCTTTACCCTACAATACTTGCTTAAAACCCAGCACTGAAATGATGATTTGACTTACACGGCGTACATGCCCTTTGCCACTTTCTTCCGTTTCACCTCTGTAGTATTACATGAAAATAACACACACACAAAAAAAACACCCGATATGAATCCACCATGTGCGCAGACGGCGATCCCTTTGCTGTTCCGCCCGGCGAGCGCGCAGCTAATACAATTTCACAGGCAGCACAATGAACCAGCGCCAGAATATCACATTTTTTATTTCTTTATACCAGGATAGGCCAACTCCAGTCCTCAAGGGCCACCAACAGGTCAGGTTTTAAGGATATCCCTGCTTCAGCACAGGTGGCTCAATCAATGGCTGTCTTCATCCAGCTCTGTTACGAGTTGACGCACCCCCTTAGCGTTTAAGACAAAAAACCCAAATAATATAATCAAATGTTATATACTTGGCATATTTTTTTAAATAATAATACAAATGTAGTGTAATCCAGGGGTGCGCACGGGGCGGGAGATTTTCGGGAGGGGGGCGCAGCGCTTGCAGAGGCCCCGCGCTCTTTTCCACAACATTTAAATTCAATGCCAGGGAGGCGCGAGGCCTCTGTACGTCTCTCTTACCTGCTCTCAGGCAACGCAATGTCACATGACGCCGCCTACGCCAGAAAGCCGGTAAGGATGGGGGGCGCGAGCAGGGGGGGAGAGGGGCTCAAACAGAAATATTTGAGCACCCTTGGTATAATCCATAGGTAAAATATTCATGTCACTTATTTTATTGGGTTATTTTTATTTTATGACCTGATGACATTGAATTACAATTGGAGTGATAGGTCCAAATCAGGGGTGCGCAACTCGACTCCTGAATGGTCACTAACAGGTCAGGCTTTCAGGATATCCCTGCTTTGCACAGGAGACTCAATCAGTCCCTGCTTCAGCACAGGTGGCTCAATGAGTCCCCACTTCAGTCCTGTGCTTCAGCACAGGTGGTGCAGTCTTTGACTGGGCCACTCATTGAGCCACCTGTGCTGAAGCAGGGTTATCCTTAAACCCATATACATGTTATCCTTAAAACCTGACATGTTGGTGGCCCTTTAGGACAGGAGCTGCCTCCCCTGCTTTATACGACAAGCATGAAATCGAGGAAAGAGATCAGGAGGGTAACTACCGCAAAATGAATCTCTTTTTAGGGAGAATTGCACGCCACATACAAGAAGCAAACGGCAGTCCCATGTTTCCACCCCACCCCTTCGCATGGTTAAGCTTTTGTGTTTTCACATCTGAGATTCTTAATTGGAATTTCATTTCGCTCAGTTAGCTGCATTTCATCATTAAAAATCTGGTTTATTGTGCACAGATTTCTCCGTGGCGACGCTGCCCCTGTTTTCCTGAATGCTACTTCCTTTGTGGTGAGGAGTAAGCGAGAGGCAGACAAGGCGAGATGGAAAGAGAAACTCCAAAACCTCATTTTCCTTAGTAATTTACTTTTTCTATTCGGCAGTCCCGCTGCTTGTAAGCCTATTTCTGTTACAATATTAGATATAAACAAGTAAACTGTGTAATGGATCACATTAACCAGGCCTTGCATCTTGAGGCTGGATTTAATTTGCATGGCAGATTAGCCTGTCTGCACTGGGAGAGGCTCCCTGGGGCACTGACTGCATTAATAGGATCTAGTCTCTTAAAATCCATTAAGTCAATTGAGTGGACCAGTCTATAATCTCATTTCAAATCCACCGTGAAAATGCTTAAATACCAGCCCTATGATACCAACCAACTGTGGGTAGCTTGCTAAAATGACGCTGCCAGGATGCTCCCTTTCCCCAGACCCGACCCCAAAGAGGTGGCTAATGATTAAGCCACCTAATACAATTATTATCACATTTAGATTGTAAGCTCATCAGGTCAGGGACTCCTTTTCCTAACGTCTTCTTTTATGTCGAAGCGCTTATTCCTATTGTGTCACTTGTATTACTGCGGTAAAGCGCTATGTACATGGATGGCGCTATATAAATAAAGATATACACACCGTGCATACATACATACATACATACATACATGTATCCCTTTTGCTGCCAGCTTGGCAGGTAAGGAGTTAAAATGCAATAAACAAACAGAAAGTGAAGTAGTAAATCTATTAAAAAATAAATAAAAATACTCATTTTGATATATTACTCACATATTTTCTACGTTTGAAAAGGTAATCTTACCCCAAAATCCCAAATCTAAAAACAATGAGCTAAACACATATGGGAGATTGGTCCGTTACGAGTAGAACTCGGAAATATTTTCCCATCAGATCTCAAAAGCTGCTCATTGATAAATAATTTTCATTTTAAGAGTTGCTTTTGTATCAGGGAGACATTATGGTTATTTGCTCTCCCAGAATCCCCTTCTTGTTTCCTCCCTGTTCATTGGCTCCCCCTCCCTCAATGAGCTAGAAAGCCACGTGTTCTCCCATACTGTACATAGATGTTCCCATTAAAAAGTCACCATGTTCAGTATTTCGGGACAACACATACCAACTGAAAAAGTAGGATTCGTAGTTACTAGAAATGTGCAAACGTTTTCTAAAAGTTAACGAGCCAGACAAAATGTGCTTTTTTCCCCCCTTTCGCAATTTTTTTTTGAAAAGTTTAGGGAAAACATGTGCTACAGTCACATAATTCTCTCTCTCTCTCTGTGTTTCTTCCTTTCTCCCTCTCCCCTGAGTTCGTATTCTTAAACATCCATCCGGATTGTACTCAATGGCGGATTTCAATTGACCCGCTCAGCATTTTTAGTACCCAATCTGCAGATGGATTTGGGGGGCAGGGCGGCGAGACAAATTTTGTCTAAACAACACACGGAATTCCAGGAAACGGAGGTAGACTGGTTCTCCCATCTCTACATATGGGCTAATGTGCCTATTCTCCTCAAAGCCAATCAAACTTTTTGATTACACTGTCCAATTCTTACCATTGATCCATGTTAATTACTATCCCTGAGATAATCATATAGAATAAAAAAAAAACCCACACACAATCATCCCTACCCATGCAATAAGCCACATATTGACCAACAGATTTGTTCTAACACAAGCAAGAGGAAAATACGTTTCACCCCACTGCTCATGAGAAAATGATTCCTGTTCAACAACCACATGTCAATTTTATGATGCCGTGTTCTACCTCACTTGATGTTATTCATAGTTCCATATAAATCATATTATAATTCACTAATCAGTCTGCTTAGGGATGGTCAGATATAGTGATACACGTTGTATGAGTCTCATGTAATTTGCTGTTACAAATAATTTGCTAATTCAGCCTGCTAATTCAGTTTACAAATGGATTGCTGCATAAATTCCACCTTGTTAATTGATAAGAGGCCAATGAGACCAGAAAGGCACATACAGTACTGTATATTTACACACAGTTTGCCTTGCCTGCTATACTGTAAATACATATTATTTTCTATCTAATGTTTGAAATACAAGATGTAGACGTTAAATCTCTGCTTGAGGCCATTGCCAGATGGATTTCCGTTTCACATATATCCACCATTTCCTTTTTTGTCCGTCTTCTGATTAAGCTAAGGCAAAGAATAACAGCAACATTGAATATAATATTCTCTTTTATTGTGCCTTTCACTTATGGGATAAGTGTATAACAAAAAAGGGAAATATGGATTTAGCCATATAGTATAAACGTATATATGAGTGGCTCCGTGGTAATCTCACAGTGTTTGAAGAAGGTTACCCCAATTCTAATTCCATTCTTGGTTCCTTCTACCCTTGGCCAAGTCCCTTTGTCCTCTGTGCTGCACCAATTTATCCATAGCGCAGGGGAATTAGATTGTAAGCTCTTCGGAGCAGGGACTCCTTTCTCAAAATATTACTTTTATGTCTGAAGCACTTCGTCCCATCATGTGTTATTTTTTTTTTTTTGTTATTTATATGATTGTCACATGTATTACTGCTGTAAAACGCTATGTACATTAATGGCGCTATGTAAATAAAGATATACATACTGTACCTACAATTGTGCCTGAAGAATTCTATGCACAGGAATGCACTTATAAAAAAATATATATTATATAAACAATATTTCTATGAATTATTAACTAATAGCTTCAATGCCTGCAACATAATTCCTTGCAGCGCTGACTATTTGTATGTGGGTGTGTTCCTGAAGCTTTCAACAGAACCTGTCCACTAAATGTAGTGGGTTTTTAATTCTTCGTCTTATTTAGAAAAGCAGTTAATCTGATTTCATTTTTTTCTCTCTCTGAAGGCAGCTATTTACTATCATGGAACCCATCAATTCTGAGTTCAGAGAGAAAGAGAGAAGGAAAAAAAAGCAGTCATCAGTCAACAAGGGCTTCTGAATGAGTTTTGGGACCACCATACCTGTCTCTTTCATTGCCCCATCTCCCACTAAGTGAAGGTGCAATATTACCTCTTCACAGACTCCTTCCACCTCACTCTACCCTTTCCCCAGAAGAGGTATCACTTTGGCCGCACATAATGCCGGTTTTCATGGCGTGTCTACTTATCTGGACCCTGAAACTATGTGAGACATGCAGCGCAAACAATGGGCTCTGTCTTGGCTCCCCGGGCCTGTAAAAAGATCCCTTTCAGCGCTTACAGATTGCCCTGTGTTCTCTTAATTGACAGACCCGGCCAAATTTGACAGAACTGACATGCAGCTGGCGGTGGCCTCGTTCTTTCAGGTAGGCCACCTTTCAGCGGGGAAATTGCCTGCGATTGGCTTTATCGGAGACCAGTTCTCCTATCCATCTCTGCATGCGAAACAGAGGGGAAAGAAAAAGCCTTCCGCCCTCCATGGGAGATGCATTTTTCCCCCACTCTTTTACTCAGTGCCATTCCCGGCACTGAAAGCCCATTCAACTCCAAGACGTGTCATTATTTTTTCAATCCTCTCTCTTGTTTATTGTAAATAAACCCACTGCAATTAGCATGCAGGTAGAAGGTAGCTTTTATATAAGAGCTAGTTTACGAATAATATACACACCGAGTACCATATAATTTTATGTTTAAGCATCTGTCACACACTTGCTATAAAATCCTTTGAACTGTAGTTAAGAAGGAATGTTCCCCCAATGAACAAGCTTTGAAATAGCTTATTCTAGCCAGGGAAGAAATGGTAGCGTAAATGTACAGAATGCACCTGTTATTTCATTTCTTTTTCTACTGTCACTTCCTTCTTGTCCAATTGTTGTCTATTTATGGTCAGAATTATAGGTATTTATGGAAGGTAAAGACATCTTGGTCCTTCCTCCTAATTACACTGAAACTGTAAACTCGACTTGATGTACTCTAATTCTTCTTACTCCCATGAGTTCCCCTGTCTCACTGCTACCTCTGTTGAGAGACTAATCAGCAGTCTCTCAGTGGTAATGTCACTGCCTTTAAATTGGGTGTCTTTTTAAACCTGTATAATATTTTTCACGGCTCACTATTTTTTTAATCTGAATTCTTAAAGCTGCAACCCCCTCAAAATTATTTTTTTACGCTTAAAGTGACAATCCAGGCAGGCGATTTTTTAAATGTTTAAATATACATATACACACACACAGACACACAGACACACATATATACAGTTGTGTGAAAAAGAAAGTACACCCTCTTTCAATTCTATGGTTTTACATATCAGGACATAATAACAATCATCTGTTCCTTAGCAGGTCTAAAAATTAGGTAAATTAGGTAAATACAACCTCAGATGAACACATGACATATTACACTGTGTCATGATTTATTTAACAAAAATAAAGCCAAAATGGGGAAGCCATTACTGGGGAAATGTCCCTAGCTATGGGTTTCCCTGTAGCAGCCACAATCTGATTAGGTGAGTGGGGCCTATCTTGGACCAAAGGGGTAATCTGGCCTAGTTTGGGTGCCACTGACACCCAGACCCTACCATCCCCTTCTCTGTCCTAGCTCCAACTGCCTCCTTGCACTCCAAGCACGCAAAAAGTATACATTTCCCCTCAGGAGATCCTAGCAGCCCTATAGGCTAACACTGCCCACGTGACTGAGGCACCGCAGGGGATCCTGGGATATGTAATTCCCCTGCAGAGCATTACAGTAGATGGCCATCGCTATTCTGTGCTCACTTCGCATGTGCACCCTCTCTGGAATGGCTGCCAATGCCTCCGACACTCTGCGCATGCGCAAGGTTCTACAGCGCATGCGTGGCATTTCCAAGATGGAGCCCTTAACGGCGTCCAGCCTGGAGCTCCTAGTCACCTTCTACTGCCTCCCGCATGCAGCCACAGCCTCCCTGCACGCCACAACCCCCACTGGAGTCATCCCGGTAACCATCCCCTTCCCGCAGCCCGGAGGTAAGAGGGGGACCTGGCTACACACATTATATATATATATATATATATATATATATATATATATATATATATATATATATATATATTTGAAGCAGATGGTCTCTGGAGCTGAACCCGTTCATTTCAGCTCCGGGGACCCCCTACTTCCAGAGATACTCACTTCCATTGTAGGTGCCAGTAGCCACTCTGCTCGTCAAGCAGGGATCACGTACTGGCCGTTTTTCAAAACTCCCACGCCATGCGGGCCAATAGGAAGCCGTGACGTCATCCGGTTAAGCTTCCTGTTTTTCACATGTGTATAACGCGGAAGTAGTTACTGCTGCTTTGATGCTTGTTAAACAGCTCCGGTTCAGGGGTTTGTCTGAGGAAATGATGTTTCTTTCACGAAACGCGTAGGGTAGAGGTGAAGGTTGTCACCATTTGACATTGTGAGTTGAGACTATACGGAGCTGTTTAGAGGCAGTTTCTCTCAAACATTGATAAGTCCCTGTTACAATATCAATACATCAATTTTGTTATATAGTATTTGTATTTTTATCTTCCTGTTTGCATTTGTGTTGTTTTTCTCATGACAAATCAGGTGTTCTTTGCTGAAATGTATCATTTTTGGTTTCACGAGTCTTAAAAATATCAGCCATCCACACATATTTTACTTATTAAATGGCTCTTAGCAAAATGTATATATGGTTCCAGACCATTTCTATATGCTTATCGTCAAGGACATACGTTGTATGAGCGTAAAATAACTCCATACCTGTGCAAAGGCAGCAATGACAAAGAGGGTGAAGGAGAGAACTACAATTCCCATAATCCCTTCTAACTACACTATGGGTCTCTGCAGAAGTCAATATTAGTCAACTAACCCATACAAGTCTCCACGATAGCAAATAGGTATACAAAAATAACACAAACAGTACATTGAACAAAATAAAGGCCTACTTCACTTTGGAGAATAACTAAACCTTTACTCCAGCCCTTTCTAACAGGGTGGGTAGCTAAGCTGGTTTCCACCCTAAACACACATATATATATACACACATACATACATATACACACACACAAACACACACCAGTTCAACAAGAAAGTCTCTTTTCTGTTTCTGTCGTTGTAGCTGTAGGGGAAGGCATCTCTGTTCTCCTGGGTCAGCATCCATGTGTGCTATGGCACCCTCTGTGTCCAGGTATAGAGGTCTTATGCCTTTTTCTTGCTGTCAGCATATAGTCCTTTTGTGTGCATCAAGACATCATATTTTCCTCAGGTCAGCCCAGTTGTGGGCTAAGGAAATCTCTTCAGTCCTCTTTCTCCATCTATCAGTCCAAATGTGAGCTAAGGAATCTCTCTCCTGTTTCTAACATTACGCTGTTTCTAAGAGTCCTAATTTGCCAAGTGGAGTCTGGTTGATTGCTTGTGTGCAATTAACCAGCATACTGCTGGATTTAGAGCCAGTTTCTCTCAAACAGTGATAAGTCCCTGTTACATACCTCCCCTGTTTGTGAGAAGTCCGGGCTTACCACGGCCAAAAACCCATCCTTCCACTCTCACTAGATATATCCCTGCGGCTCGAATGAGAGTGGATGGAGAATGAGAAGCCTCAGACCCGCTGAGATTGGAGCCCTCTCTGCAGGTCAGTAATGTCTCCTCAAGAAGGTGCTTGAGCTCAGCACTCTTCAGTTGCTCGAGGAGGACTTTTCCCAAGCACAGTCTTTCTTCTGACCGCTTGGTCACATATTTTCTCCTGTGTCGGGCGATCCTTTCTTCTCTGAGTTTAGGGTGACCACCTACATTGGGTTCTGTAGCCATATTCATGGATGGTTCAAGCTGGGTGGAGTTTTTATCCCTACCGATTGACTCCTGTGGCGTCTCAGTTTCGTAGTTACCTAGTGTTACCTAGATGTGAACACCGAAACAGTTCTGCCTCAATCTAACCAAAACTGTATCTTTCTAGCGGCTATCTTCATTATAAGGAATATGGCTTGGGCCCTGGGGCCACATTAGCATGACTGTATTCGTATTGCACTTCTCAGTTGTAATTCGGTTCTTCTTTCCTGACTTGTGTGGAAAGCCGATCGTAGTACTGAGATGGCATTGTGGGTGCGCTTATACTGCTGCGGCCAAGTTTATTCGAGCATTTGCCCGTTCTTGGCCGCAGCAGTAGCCTGGCGCGCGCCCGAGAGTGACGGGCGCGCGCCGAAGCAGCGGAAGAGCGCCCTCCGATCGGGGCGCTCTCCCTACCGCTGCCGGGTCCGCCGGGTCCCCCGGAACCCCCTGCCGCTGTCCCGCGATCGCGGGACACGAGGGCTCCCTCGGGGAGCCCCTGGACGCGCGTGCAGGGGGCGCACGCTCCCGAAGACGCGTGACCGCGCGTCTATGACGCGCGGCACGCCGAGGGGCGGCCACTAGCAAGCCGGGAAATCTCCCGGCTTGCGGTACCAGCCACACTTTAATAAAGTGTGTCGGTAGTGTAGCAACACACAGCTTGTTTGGTTGTGATGTAGAACCTATAGCTGGATTGAATCACACCAGCAGCTTCCTTCATTTTTTTGTAGTATCTTTGCTGCAGACACTTCCTAACATTTGACGTGAGTAATATTACACACTGCTTCAAATGTTCATAATTCTTCCTTTGATGTTGCATTCTCCATATGGATTGGAGAAGACAGGCTGCTTTGTTCTGGCTATTTAACTGATGATTTTTCATTCCTCTGTAGGCAGCCTGAATGGTGAGCGCTGCAGAGCATTTGCGCAGATATATTTCTCTTTCCAACCTTGCTTGGACAAGAGCTTTGTAGTACTTCTGAATTACTCTGCTGCTTTTCTCCCTTGTTAAGAAGTTTAGCTCATCAGTGAGAGAATCCTGTTTCTGGAGCTTGCTCTGTGTGAGCATCAACGCATTCTTCATTATATTTTGGAGCTCTGCAGTTTTCTTCGCTCGGGCCGCAGCTGCTTGCCTCAGTTTCTGGACCTTCTTGTGCTCCCTCTCGTACCGAGTCACCTGGCCTCTAAGCTTGGCCTCTAGCGATTCTCTGGTGATGCACAGGGTAACCTTTAGTTTCTCATGCTCCTTTGCGGGGACACACTGGGCAATCAGACGTTCCTGCTTCACTTTTACTTCTTTAGCAGCCTGCAGATTTTCTTCCTGTAGACATCGCTGCTTCTCTTCGACTATCTGTAGGTGCGCACGCAGACCTTGCAGTTGGTTCTGCAGTAGGTGCTCTGCTTGTGTGAGTTGCTCCAATGCTTCTAACATTTCATTTTCAAATAGTTTCAGAATTTTTTCTAGCTCATGAAGCTTTTCATTCTTTTCATTGACTTAATTGACGTGGTCAGTCAAATCAGAATTTTCTGCTTTCAGCATTGTATTTTCTCTTTTTATAGTCTCTGTAACATTCAGGGCCTCCTTGTAGTCCTCCTTCCATTTATGCACTTGTGAGTTTAGACTCCCGGTCTCCTGGCGTGAGACTTCTATCTCTAGGTTGAGGGTGTGAAGCTCCTTCTGAGAGACTTTAAGATCCATACTAAGGATGTATACATCTTTTTGAGAGCTGTCCAGCTCCTCAGCGAGACTGTGAAGTTCCTTTTTAGAGACTTCCAGTTCTGTGCGGCAACTGCTGATCTCTTTGGCAATTATGAACCTCTTGCTGAAAGAGACTAATCTCTTTCAGTGCCTCCTCATACTTCTGTTTCAGATTAGCAATCATTCTATCAGATTGGCTCTGCTTTTCATCCATGGTGGTAATAGTAATGTTTGCTGTCTTCAGCTCAGCCATCCAGTTCTCTAAGTCACTATGTAAGCAACGCACCATGTTCATCATTGTCCCTCAGTCAAACGAGATTGAGAACAGATACTCTGTAGGCTGGCATTAGCGTCCATCTCCTGTTTCAATCGTTTACAGAGCAGATCACAGTTATGCCTGGCAGCCTGCAGTGCATCTTCAGGGCTGGTCAAGGGATCGTCACTCACTGGTTCCGGCTCCACTTCCCTGGTATGGTCGGTTGAGGGTTCCTCACTGTTGGCACCAGACAGATACTTCTTTGGTTTACACGACTTCTGCCTTGAGCCCTCTGGATATTCTGTCATCTGCGTGACGAATCCTCCATTTTCTCTAGGCTGCAGGTCATCTCGGACCCCCTTTTTCTCCACGGGATCGGTGGATGTGTCTGTTCCTTCCACAGTAAGTGAAGAACTGCTTTTCTTTTTCCGCCTTTTTGTTTTGAACGACTCTGTCCCATCAGGGATACTGGGGTCTCTGTCTTTATTTGAAACTTCAGCAGCTTCACTGTATCCACCATGCTTTTCTTGCAGTTGCGTTAGCTGGCAGAAATATTCGGGGTCATCGAGACCTGTTTGTGTGGTGCGTACCGAGTTTAGGCACCTATACCATTCTTGGGTTGTTTTGTGGGTATGACTTGGTTCGGGTTCCCCATAAGAGATATCTTCAGCCTTATCCATATCCTCATAGGACCGGAAGGGCCACTCTTCCGTGGGGTAGGGTTCATTACAGGAATGCCACATCTTGTCCTTGATTTTTGGGGCTATCAGGTGTATTTTTCTTCCTGACCTCGGGAGGCGCTATTGCAGCTGTTTTAACTGTATTCGCTAGAACCACAGCTGGTAGTCCTGCAGGTGGGCAGACTTTGCTTACAGAGTTTGTAGCTTTCACAGGCGTCTCTGTAGACTTTTTCTTCTTTACTTTGGTAGGTTCTGAAACATCAGCAGTACTGTGCACACATTCTTTCTCATCAGTGATACTGGATGTGCCCTTGCCAAGTAAAACTTCGGTATCTTCCTTGTGACCATAGCGCATTGCTTGCTGCTGCAGTAAGGCATGTTGGAAAAAATATTCCTCTGGCTACAGCCCTTTTTCTGGGGCCACATAGGGATCATCCTCATCATCAAAATAAGGTCTGTAGGGACACTGCTCCGTGTGCTGGGCTCTACACCAGAAACACATTTTCTTCTCCATTCTTGCAGAGTCAGTATTTTACTTCAGCTGGGCCTGTGTGCAATTAACCAGCCCACTTCTGGATTTAGAGGCAGTTTCTCTCAAACAGTGATAAATCCCTGTTACAATATCAATACATCAATTTTGTTATATTTGTATTTTTATCTTCCTGTTTGCATTTGTGTTTTTTTTTCATGACATATCAGGTGTTCTTTGCTGAAATTTTTGGTTTCACAAGTCTTAAAAATATCAGCCATCTGGGAGATCCCCCTGGACCCGTGGTTGTTCCTACTGGGCAGGCGGGTCCAGGGTATGCCAAATGCGATGCACAAATTAATCGCGCATTTTGCAATAGCCACTAGATGCGAGATCGCAGCATTATGGAAGCAACCAGTAATTCCAGTTATCCCCAAGATTCGAAATCGGATTTGGCACGTTTGCCGGATGGAACAATTAACGAGTTTGGTTAATGACACCGGCACAAACTTCCTAAAAGTCTGGTCGCCTTGGCTGACACAGACAGACATCCCCGGGGTGGATGCCACCGCAATCCTGCTATAATAGGTACAGGCGCGTTCTCCTCTGGGGGTCAGAGTCCAGACGACGAATAGCGACGAACAGGTAGGTGACAGCCCCCAGGGTAGCAATCCAACACACCTAGTCTATAGGGATAACTCGGCATACTCGAGATGGAGACAATGAGGGATATCTACAAAGATAAGAAGCTCATAAGAGACTATACGTCGGTAGGCATACCCGGAGAAAACCCCTCCCCCCTTCTCCCCCCCTCCCTTGTCCATCGTCTAGTTTGTCTTGTTTGTCCTATATGTTTGCTTCTTGTTCCATATTGAGGCAGTTCAAATAGTCTAATGTATGATATAAAAACTTTATTGGGATGCTTTAATACAATGGGCTGTGATACAATGTAAAAAACCCAATAAAGAAAAATTTGAAGTTGAAAAAAAAAAAAAAAATATCAGCCATCCACACATATTGTATTTTACTTTTTAAATGGCTCTTAGCAAAACATATATATGGTTCCAGACCATTTCTATATGCTTATCGTCAAGGATATACGTTGTATGAGAGTAAAATAACTCCATACCTGTGCAAAGGCAGCAATGAGAAAGAGGGCGAGGGAGAGAACTACAATTCCCATAATCCCTTCTAACTACACTATGGGTCTCTGCAGAAGTCAACATTAGTCAAGTAACCGATAGAGGTCTCCACGATAACCAATAGGTACACAAAAATAACACAAACAGTACATTGAAAATAGAATTGCCATACTGCGTCTCATATAATATTATCACCAATAGTTTGCTCTCTCAAAGTTTTAAAAAGAACAATTGAAATGTTACATAACAGTATTGTTTAACTTGTTACATAAAAGGGGGGGGAGAGAGAGAGCAAGTGAGATTAAACAGGACAAGCTGCCATGTGAACACTCTACTGCAGGCTTTGGGCCTTTCCCAACAAGAACTAACGTACAATCAAAAATTAGCTAAGAATATAAAAATAAGGTTGGAAATCTGCTTTAAAGGGTCTCACATTGAGTTCACTTGAAAGAGAAGTCACTTTCTTTTAATACCCAGTGTCAGCTCCTGGTTACCTTGGGCAACTCACTTCATCTTCCCGTGTCTTAGGCACTAAATGTACAGCACTGTGTGCATTGTAGCTTTCTAAATAAAACACATTGTAATTACTATATTATGCAATAGTGACCCCTTTTGTAAACAATGTATCTGCCTGACTATATATATATATATATATAGATATATATCTATAGATATAGATATATATATATATATATAGATATAGATATAGATATATGACAAATATAGTAGCGCTAATCCTCAAAGAAAATCAATAGAAATAAGCAGACGTAGAGAGAGAGACACACACAGGGAGACAGAGAGAGAGACAGAGAGAGAGAGATATTGTCCGTTAATGTTGCTTTGAAATTATGATAATAACGATCAGGTTTATGCGAGATTGTGTACCCAGAATAAGCCATGTAACGTCAAGGTACATCCAGTTTCATACCAGACAAACCTTGCACATGAAGGTTTATGCGTGTGGGTTGGGGGTGGGGAAGGGAGACTGGCTTAGGATGGCATTGCAGCTGTGGCAAAGCCACACAAAGTTGGTCTGTTCCCTGCCTTTGTAGAAATGTTGTATTTATTAAAGGCTGCAGTTTGTTCTGTCCTTTCAGTTACTGTACGGGACCCGATTGGGGTGCAGCTAAAACTACAAAGCAGTCCTTGTTGTGAGTAATGTGACTCGCATGTCAGCCTCTTATTTGCTGTCAGTGGCTTTATTAAAGTCTACGGTTTCAGACCCTAGAACCCTGCCTATTGTATTCCGGCCCCGCAGATATTGTGTTGGAGCTTTTACATTTATAAACCCTTTCACAAACCATACAGAACTATATATTCATGCAGCCAGTCATATTTCTTTGTATGTATATATTATTATATTTTTCATTTTCCCATTGACGGTGCCCTTTTATGATGGATAGGTGCATGATACAATATTAGCAGGTCAATATTACTGTACAATATGAACTGGATTCCGGTTTTCAGTTTTAACCTCAAAAAGCGATAAAACACCACTGACTAACCATTGGGATTTTTTGGTTAAAACCGATAAAGGCAGGAAAATGCAGAGATGTAATTTAGCCACCAATGGTTTTCATTGGGGGAGTGTCCTCCCGGGGTGCTCTTCCTGCGCCATCTGAATATGGCTGCCCCGGTATGCAAGTGGCCACGTGAGAAGAGGCATTAGCGTTCTGTGATGCACCAGGCAGCCAATGGGAGGAGGAGAGGGAGTGAGGCAACCAGGTACTTCAATCCCGGCCTCAACACAGCGACTCTCACCTAGAACTTGAACCCCTTGCCCACGCACCCTGATAAACACCGATATTTTGCATATGGAAAAATATTTTTAAAATAAATACAACAAACACCGATTTTACAAAACGATATACACCGTCAACATGAATCCCTAAATATGAATTAAGGTGGAAGAGCATTTCTAATCCAAAAAGATTGCAGTCTAAACTGGTTGGTTGCAAGTTTTAAAAAATGGTGTTTGCTTTCTGGCAACTATATATTGCATTATGGAGAAACAGCAAAAAATTGCAGGCGCACAGAGAAATGCAAAGCAGGGATGGAGAGCACAAAAATATTTATTGGCACAAGTCCATAGCGAGATGAAGGGAGTGAAACTCCAACGCGTTTCACGTCTCCCTCTGCGCTTTGCCAAAGACACATATACCATTATAATTTTCTTTTTTTGTGTGTAGCGGCATTCATATACACAGCGATTCACTATAAAGAATACGGACTTTTTTATAACAAAACACAAGAATACAAAAGCATTATGTACAAGGTTTTCAAAACTCTTTATCCTATCATTTAATCTATGAATTACCCTCTCGGACGTCTCTTTAAAGGTATCACAAACAACCTGTGATAGATATACAACTGTCCACCACAAATACAACTCTTAGCTCTTTGAATTACAATATAAGTGAGAGGCGAAAGGAAATTCCGAGCTACCGGAATTATTTCCAGGTTAACTCCTTGGGTGCTGGAGAGCCCAGCAATGCATTGCAGAATAAGGCACGTTCTATAGTGCTGGGCGCGTGCTACGCCATGCGCGTGCGGGGATTTTTAGTTGGCTGACGTTAGTCAGCCTTTCTATAGATGTGCCGCGCGCGCGCACGGCAGGGAGAGGGGAGCCGACAGACAGCGGCGAAGATGAAGAAATTCATCTTTTCGCGCTGCTGCCTGCGCTTAAATTTATGTGTGTATGTATGTATGCGTGGATGCGTGTATGTATGGATGTGTGTGTGCGTGTGTGTGTGTGTGTGTATGGATGTGTGTGTGTGTGTGTGTGGGGTAAATAAATGCACACAAAAAAAAAAATTCTTAAACTTTTTTTTTTTAATTTAAAAAAATCTTACTTACACTCCCCTTACACTTACACTCACACAACATATACACACACATACACGCATATACATGCATATACACGCACATACATGCATATACACTTATCTGCAGCTCCCAGCTCTATATACACGGAAAGCATGCGGCACGTGCACGCGTGTTCGCATAGGAACGCACGGCCGCATGCTGTATGGAACGGCCCTAATACATATAATACCAAGCACATGTTTTTACACATTTTGGCTGCTTTCCAGCAATTAAATAATTTATTTTAATTAGAAAAAGTAGTAGTATCCCTATTATATACTTCTGCATAGTGCCCCTTGATGGCACTTATCAATACAAGCCCGTTGATCCCTATTCAATGCTATGTAGCTGTCTTCCCATGTCAGTGAATTTCTGAGCTCCATTTATTAAACCCAAGGCCATCGAATCCCTAAAACAGTTCCCTTGCTTGTTTTGGCCAAAGTTTGGGAAACTGAATTGGAACCTGATGGTTCAGTTGCACACATTGGGGAGGTGAGATCCCTATGGACCATCCATACACAGGTGAGCAGAAACCACATGGCAGAGACTGGAGACCTCTGAAAACAAAGTTAACAAAACTCAAGAAAGAAAGCAATTGGTAAACTGAAACTTAGAAAAAGCTGTGTACCCCTCCCAATGATTTGCAGCTCCCACTGACAGCGAAAGGGATTAATACCTGACCTGAAACATTTTCCCTTACAGAATATGAATCTCCTTTTAGAAGGACCTCTGCCGTTATCTTGTGCATAACCGTTAACTATTAAACCCTTCCTCTGTCAGAAAGCCCTGCAATGCATTGGCAGCGAATTAGTTAAATAGTTTCCAACCAGTTTTGCTGTTTTGTCTGAAAAGCTCGTGCCGAGCAGTACAACTACTTTTTAATGACACGATGACCTATGATTGCATCGTATCCGAATGCTTGTGCAGCACATGTGTGTTTGTATTCCACCAATCCCCGTCCATTGGTTACCTGCGTGTCACACTTTGACAAACACATTACATAGAGTGACTAACCACAGAGACTGCGGACGGGTTTTATTCCAGATTGACGAATCCGTCTTCTTTTGACATAAATCTTATTGCTATATGTTGTATCTTGTGATGCCTGGGAGGCAGCCAGTCTTAAAGCCGCACATGGAATAAAGGAGATCAATCAAAATGTATTTAGGGTAACAAGCAATGCAAAAGAATAATGGCCAACAGTATCTGAAGTAACCTTGGGTTACCAGAGGTATTTGTGAACATGGTAGAGTGTAAATGGTTAACCCAACGGTGCTCAACTCCAGTCCTCAAGACCCCCCACACAGGTAAGGTTTTTAGGATATTCCTGCTTCAGCACAGATGGCTCAATCTGTTGCTTAGTCAAAGACTGAGCCACTATTTGAGTCACCTGTGCTGAAGCCGGGATATCCTGAAAACCTGACCTGTTGGGGAGTCTTGAGGACTGGAGTTTTGAACCCGTGAGTTAACCTCTTCGTTGCTGCACTACTTGCGTGCGCTACTCAGCTGTCAATTCTTCCAGATTTTCTGTAAATCTCGCTAATATGCAGTCCCACTCATTTACTACCAATGGTCTCCTTTGGCCAAATGCATGAAGCACCATTTTGACAGTACGTCACTCTTGCGTCAATGTATCAAGATGCTTTGTGTCAGATTGTTACGCCACTTGCACCAGGTGGTGATTTGGGGAGCAGCTGCTTGACGTGAGAGTATAATGACATGTATTAAAGCAGCATTACCCCCTCCCCAGAA
Source organism: Ascaphus truei (assembly GCF_040206685.1). Classification (NCBI taxonomy): domain Eukaryota; kingdom Metazoa; phylum Chordata; class Amphibia; order Anura; family Ascaphidae; genus Ascaphus; species Ascaphus truei. The sequence continues at coordinate 19,532,842 of NC_134490.1, read as the reverse complement.
ACCTTTGTGAGTTTATATTGCTAATAACTTGGCCCCCTGAGCATTTGCTGCTCTTAAAAATTTTTTTTTTAGTGTTAAAGTTAATTCATAACATAATCTTTAGCATCTGAGGTTGCCATGGTAACCTCAGACAGTGCTGGGCTTCTGGGGAGATATCCATTCTGACCTCCCATACACTTAATATTTCAACTGCTCATATTGCGTTCTGCATAAGGATGTCTTCTCCCTACCCCTTTTGTATCTAAAGCCCTCTCCGCCTAAAACCCTTCTCACTGACTGCCCCACATCTCCGGAATGCCCTTCCCCTCAATATTCGACTGGCACCCTCTCTCTCCACCTTTAGGCCCTTTGTTAAACACACCTCCTTAATGACGCACATGGGCAGCTCCGCTGGCTGATACTGTACATCTCATATGCACGGACCTCGACCCCTTGCGGACGCACTTACCAGAACACCCTCACCAGTCTCTGCAAGCTCTCCCTACTTACCACTTAGACTGGAAGCCCTCCGCGGCTGGGACCCATTTTCCTGTTGTTATTTTCATGTCTGAAGCGCTTATTCCCATTATGTTATATTATTATGTCACATGTGTTACTGCTGTGACGCGCTATGTACCTGGATGTCTCTATATAAATAAAGACATATATCTCCTGAATGAAGCAGGTTTTAAAAATAAAAACATCCCCTTGAAGGGCAAGATGAGAATGTTTAAAGTAAATTAATATATGCTGCACAATGGAGCAGAATTACGTCAATTTATTCCGCCAAAGTCTGAGGTGGCGTTAACCTCTTTTGCTCAACGTTACATGTAAGAAGCTCAAATGAAAAGCTTCACACTTACGGAAATTACAACTTCTGTCAAGGGGGAGCAACTCGCTCCCTGGTGATACAAATCCCCCATAGACCTGTATGGAGTCTCATTGATTGCAGCCAGCACATTTCCATTAAAAGACAATTTCTTTGAAAACCTAAATGTCACTAATTTGTGTTCTCGAAGGTTGACGTCTTTGCAGATGAGCCATGCCTTGAGGCCCACGTTATTGGACATGAATCCAACATGGTTACATTTGGTCAAGAATAGTTGTCCTCCCGGACGACCATGAAGAACCCGACCACACACCTCTCCACAAAGGGAAACAGTCTGATGTTTTATAGTGAAAACGTTATTAAGTAGCGGTAGTTTCACTGATTTGAAGTAAATCTCACAGATTTTTAAGATAACGAATCAAAGTATTCAATGTAGTCTGATTAAAAAAACGCATTTGCGGGCCGCAAGAACCAATCCCGCATGCGTGATCATCGCCATGCATGAGGGGCACTTGCCAGCCGTGCATGCGCAATTGCCACTTGCCAGCTGCTCATGCGCATGCACCAATCGTGCACAGCCAAAAACTGGGACCACTTAAAAGAAAAGTCAGGACCTGGGATAAAGGCCAAAAAAGTGACAGCCCTGGCTAAACTGGGACGTCTGGTCACCCTAGTGTTGGGCGATAACAATATGAAGTCATTTATTGTTATAACAACATTTATCGTAATAAATATTTGCTCAGTAGTAAAAGAGACATCATCAACTGTTTTTTAATTAATCTGAAAAAAAAATCATAATAAATCTTAAAGCTGCAGACCAAGCTATATTCTACATGTGCATTTTAAAAAAAAATCAAATCTGTACTATGAGAAAATACTTGCAGCATTTTCAACAACTCTGAATGACATTTTTAATGTATTATAATGTAACACGCATTTTTTTGTTTCTATAGCAACCATTTACAAAGTCACACCCCCTTCCTCTTCTGAAACAGGCTCTGGCACACCCCTTTTGAGCCCTGCCCTCTCTCTAGCAGTGCACCAATTCTAGCTAGTGATTGCCTGGTCACATGATCTTCCCCACAGAACTTTGCATCTTTGGTCCTCTTCTGCTGCACTGACAGCCATTTAGTGAACCCCCGAGACGAATCTCCACCGATCGATCACATCAGATTTGCCTTCTTTTAAGTGGCTGTATCTTAAACTTAAAAGCATGTTACTAACTGTCCCTAAAATATTTAATAACTTCTGTGTTTCCACGATAATAAAAAAGGTTCAATATAATTTTATCAGAATATTACTATTATACTAGTACATTAATAATAACTTTATTTCCCACAGTGTTTTTCTCCCCAATGTGACTCAAAGTGCTCCTCAATTCTAACATATTGCGCGGTACATAGAATGTTGCAGACACGGTCCTGATGAGCTTACCCTTTGTTTGGTGCCTGAGGCACAGGGAGATTCAGGGACTTGCCTAAGGTCAAAAAAGTTCACACGTATTTGACCCAGGCCCCCTGCTTCAAAGTCTGTGAAAATTTAGGGCCGGCCTTAGGGCAACATGGTTGCCTTAGGCCCCACACCTATGGGGGTGCCCCGCACCAACTTCCACCCGACCGGAGGAGGGAGCATGGGGCCCCAGGGCCACGTCTACGCCCCAGGTTAGAGAGAGGTGTGTGTTGAGAGGTGGTGTGTGTGTGTGTGTTGAGAGGTGGTGTGTGTGTGTGTATGTTGAGAGGGGGGGTGTTGTGTGTGTGTGTTAAGAGCGGTGTGTGTGTTGAGAAAGGTGGGTCTTACCTTCTCCAGAGCAGCCCTCTGCCTGCAGCATTGCGTTGCCATGGAGACCCGATATCAAATGACGCCGCAATGTCACATGACGACGGGTTGCCATTACAATTTGAAGTCACATGACCCTGCTTAGTCATGATGCCGCTACGCTCCAGGAGGAGGGCCGCCTTTCAAGAAATCGCCTGCGCCGGCAGGTATGTACCCATACCTACTTCTACTGGGTGTACCCCGCTGCCAGCGTGCCGCCTCGGACACTGCAAAGGCCAAGTCACTTATTTTCAGGGTCGTTGCCTTAACTCACTGACCACTCCTTCAGCCCCAATGCTGGGTAGCAGTTTATAGTTTAATCGGCCATCACCCCAGAAAAAGCTGGAAGTATTAAATCCAGAGATGTTTGCTTTGATGCACTGGACTATTTTCTGCCTGTGTTTGTATCAAATGTAAGAAACTTTCTAACCATGTTTAATACTTTTGACTCCAATTATAAGCGAGGGCGCTGTATCTTACCTTAGACCCAGCTGAATTTGTGACTAAATTATAAAATGAGCTCCAAAATTGGGAAAAAGTGCAGTATTTTATTAACACTAAGATGGAGTGTAACATAATAACAGCTTCCTTTATATCAATGGCATCACAGATTCTATTGGTCGCCAGAGTGAGGTTGACCCTCATAGTGGCCATATTGTGACCACTGATACCAGAGGGTATTTTAGGAACGAGGGAGTCCCAAGAGATTGTAGGGCAACGGGTAACCTACCACAGGGGTGCACAATCTTTCTCCCCTGCGGCCCCATGCCGCTCCCACCCCCCCTCCTCACGCCCCCTTTTTACCTTGGCTCCAGCGTTTTGACATCACAATGTCACAATGCCATGGCAACACCGCGTCACGGCGTCACGTAACCCAGTGGCATCTTTTGACAACGAGTCGCTAGAAGCCATCTGAGCCAAGGTAAGTGAAGTTTACAGAGACCTTCGCCGCTCCCCCGGCATTTAATTTAAATACCCTCGGGAAGCTCGCGGGGCTTCTGTAACCAACGCGCCCCCCCAGTTTGCGCACCCCGTGACCTACCACCTCGATTCATTAAAAAAAACAAAAAACGATGAGCAACATGATTTGTGTAGAGATGCGCTATTGTCTTTGCCATAGTTCGAATTCACTGCAAAAAGAGCATTTTTTAACTTTTGAAAAGTTTGAAAAATAAACCTAATTTATGTTTTGTTTTAAAAAAAAGGTTTTGTAAAAAGGTTTTGCTAATTATATCTGTATATGGGGTTATCCATCTAGTTTCCAAATTAGTGTTTTCACTGTTAAAAAAAATTCAGAAATAGATTCTCTGACAAAATTGGACAATTCTGCAATACATTTTTGGTTTAAAAGTGCGAATCTTGACTGACGGGACAGCTTAGGTGGAAGTTATCTGGTCTGGATATAGGCATTAGACATTATGAGTGAACATCTGCCTCGCCTTCACACTCCTCAGGATGGTACCTGCCCCAACAGAACAAATATTACTAGTGCTATCTCTAGGGTAACCAGATGTCCTGGTTTAGCCGGGACAGTCCCGTTTTTTTGTTGTTTGTCCCAATGGCCAGAAATTTTAGTAAATGTCCATTTCTTTAATCGCCGCACGGGCGGTGCCTGCCGCCAATGCATTAACGGCAATCACCGGCCGTGCATGCGCGGAACAGCAATCGCCGGCATGCGTAAATGGCCCACGCAGACGCAAATGTCCCGGTGTGTTCCGGGAAAAATATGGTCACCATAGCCATCTCGCACACCAGGCCTCCTTTTACAGTGGTTCTTCGGGTTGGCGATAATACAAGCAGATGACCTCAATCACCAGACAGCCATGCTGGTGGAGCAGCCACACACCTGCGGGAGGTTGTAGTTGACTACCAGATAATAAAAGGCTCTTTTAAGATACTTTGGCCAATGCCTTGGGCTCCCTATTGTCTATATGGATGTACATTCGCGCGCTAGAGCGACTAGTCTTGCCAGAAACACTTTTTAGATGGAAAACTTTGGAAACACTATTCTAAAATGAGCAGGAAAGCCTTCCAGTTACTAAAATCGCCTAAAAACACAATATAAAAGCCAATAGAGTGGGTGAAACAAGAAATGAAACACAACACAGCAAATGCAATCATCCTTTTCACCAGGGCCACACCTGGGTGCCCAATGTAGCCTTTGATGCACGGGTCTATAGGTCAGAGCAGCTCAGTGGGGTGTGTTCACTACATGGCAGCCAAGCCAGGACATTCCTTCATATTGGTAGTGTCACTGGAGAACAGGGCTCTTTCACAGGATCAAGCACCCGACAGGACACAGAGATCAAATAAGCTGATGTTTATTTCGGTCTGAGCCAACAGAAGCAGCACAAAATTACAACAGAGCTTATACTGACAAACTTCAGCATATTACAGAGGGAATCTCAATTGCTTGCTCAGCACCACCAAAATTACTTTCCTGGAGCAGCTCCCACTTCTATAGTAATTACAGAGTATCCAGGATGCTCTAGATGCAAGTTGGGGCAAGGTAACTTCAAATCACCCACTAAGTGTACAAGCAGCCTTAACTTCGGGTGTGTCTGGCACGTCCTCATAGTCCACCGCTTGGTGTATTTACACACTAGCCCAGGAGATATCTGTGGAACTGAGATCGGCGCCCCTTTTCTACATTCTCATCTCCATTGGAAATCATGGAGAATGCATGATGACCAATCAAAGTGTGGATGCTGTGTTTGAGACCCATCATAGCATGGATGCTATGTGGGCCAATAGCAGAGCGAGCTACATAGGCCAATCAGGGATGTGGGAAATTCAAACTGAGACCTGAGTCAGTTGAGTCTCACCCTAAAACCTCAGTGTCCAGTTTCAGTTGGATACCTCCTGTGGAGATGGATGCCTCAGAGTCTGAGCATAACAATGGCCCTGCCCTCAGAGTCACAGTTCCCCAGGACTGAGTACACACCCCTCCCCCTACAGCCCCAGCAAATAGCCATTTCTCCAGATATGTGGGCTAAACAAAGGGTTTCTCAGCCCTGCATGTCCAGAGACCTTGGCTATGCTTTACAACACATTTGTATGCTTGCAATTACATTACACACAGAAAATAAAGGTTTACAGATATACTTTACTGGGTTTAACACATACAATTCTGGTCACATGAGCCACAGGCTGATGGATGTACAAGCCAATCCTGTGTTAACCCTCCGCAAGCATCACAGGACTCTGCCCCTTTCACTGGTATGCTCTCTATAGGACATGTGACTGTGATAAGCCCGTAGGAAAGCTGGTGAAGGAGGAAGACAATGAGGAGAGGGTGGTACCAGGGGGAGCAAAGAGAGAGAGCGGCAGTCCATGCAGGACCCCGAAGAGGGAACTGCAGGGAGAGTGATGCCCTCTGGACCAGTACATGCAGTAGGGCCCAGCAGAGACCGGGACCTGATAGTGCATGAGGGGAGCAGACAGACAGAGGCTACTACAGAGAGAAAAAGATTAGAGAGCCCAGCTGTACAGGAATTACATCAGGTTGGAAAGGGTGAGCTAACCCACAAAGGATATCAGCTGCAGTTATATTGCCATCACAGTTTGATCTTTGTGAAGCACCAGGCCTGTAACACACACAATTTATGAGCTCCAACAATTGTGTTAGCACACCAGGATCTACAGGTCAGTACCCACATGATTAGGAGGCCGGACAGAGATAAAAGTTATAAATCGTTTGTGCAGCTGTCATGGGAACTCCAGAAGCAGGTAGGACCTCGATGGCCGGAACATCGGGGAAGGCAAGGATTGGTGGGGTCACGGACAGGGTGGGGTCGGTGGCAGGCGACAAGCAGGATCGTCAGGGTCACAGGCAAGGTTCGGTGGCAGGTGGCAAGCAGGATCGTCGGGGTCCAGGCAGGAGTCAGTGGCAGGTGGCAAGCAAGGATCGTCAGGGTCCAGGCAGGTTCGGCAGCAGGAAGGCAGGAACAGGAACTGAGACCAGGGACTCACAAGCAGGAAACAAATGGGGACAAGCCAGAACACTAGCAAGGGCCTTTAATATGTACAGGACTAAACAGGAACAGAAACAGAAGCAAATCAGGGCATGGCAGAAGGAGTCTGGACACACAACAATGGCAAGGAAAAACAGGAAACAATAAGGACAAAGGACAGGAGCAACAAGAGGAGACAGACAGAGGAAACCCCAGAGCAGTAGTGTGCAAAAAACTGTGTTCTAAACTCTGAGGTGGCAGCCAACGGTGGGGGATAAGGTGAGAACGGTAGTGTGCAAAAGAAACCCCAGAGCAGACAGATACAGCAGCACACCCGATGGACAGACAAGGAACAGAAGGGGAGAGGGAGAACTAGGAAAATGTGTCAGGGCTATTCCTGACATTACTCCCCCTCTCCAGATAGGTCCTCCGGATGACCTTCCTGGATCAGTAGGATGTCCTTCCTGGAAAGCCAACTCGAGGTGGCCCTCCTCTGGTGGTCTATTGATGGTTAAAGTACTTGTCCCCACAGTGACGGCACAGGAACCAGCAACTGGTCCATCAGGCTCTTCATAAAAATCAGTGAGGGCGTTGAGTTCACTTTCCATGGTCTCCTTTTGTGACCAACGTATCTCTTTTAGCTTTGGAATCTCTTTCTCCAACTTCATCTTAACAGACTCCAATTTAGCACTAAATGTCTGTTCCTTGTAACCCTTGCTCAGGTCTTGCAAAGCCTCTGCCAGCTTGCTTTTGAATTCTGTCTGATGTCCGGAATCTATGTCTATTGTCTTGTGCCGTTTGGTTGTATCACTTAAAGAGCATTTAAGACTAGTTATTTGAGTTTTCAGCTCTTGAAGTTGTCCTTCTGAACTTCTTTTCCCACTCAACGCAGTTGCCAGTTCAGCTTCTTTGGAGTTGAGTTGCGATTCCACATCTCCCAGCTGACAGATCAAGGGTTAAATCTGTTTCCTTTTCTTTATTTCTGACCTGCAGCTGCCGGTGCTCCTCCCGCACCTTGTCCAGCTGCAGCCGGGCCCTCTCATTGGCCGTGTGGTCTAGCAATTCGCAGGCATTCACCATTTTGGCCTCATAGCACTGTGTCAGGGCCAGCCACTTGACGGACGGACATCTCCTCCCTCTCTTCCTTTTTGGCGAGCTGTATCTTGAGCTCAGCGATCTGCACCTGTAGAGCTGAGAGTTGCTGGGATGTGTGTTCAGCTGCCACCGTTAGCTCTTCCACTTCTAGGCTTTGCAGCAAGTTCCACTACTCAGCGAGAGACCCCTGTTTCTTGAGCCCATCCTGCAATTCTCCTCTCAGGACCTTCATCTCTTCGCTGTGCTCACTCTGAGCTTACTTCCACGCATCCTTCATTACGTTTTGGAGCTCTGCCAATTCCTTTGCAACTTGCTTTTTCCAGGTTTCTTTATCCTGGGTGTACTGACTGTTGGGGTTGGAGCAGTGTCTCTGCTTCAGTTTCTGGACAGCCTCGTGCTCCCTCTCCTACAGAGTTAACTGGCCTCTAAGCTCCTCCTCCAGCAATGCTCTGGTTATGCTCAGTGTGGCCTTCCGCTCCTCATGCTGCTCTCTGGGGGGACACTGGGTACTCAAATACTTCTGCAGCATTTTTACTTTGTTAGCAGTCTGGATACTTTCTTCCTGCAGAACTCACTGCTTCTCCTCAGCATCCACCTGTTTCTCCTTGGCGTCCTGCAGACTCATATGCAGTTCTTGCAGCTGGCTCTGCAGCATGTTCTCTACTTGTGTGCACTGCTCCAGGGAGACACGTTCTTCTTGCAGCACTCTCTCTGCCTTCTGCAGTGCTGCCTATACGTCTAACTTTTTCTGGGCCAATTGTTTCTTCAGTTTGAGCATGGTGATGCTTCTCAGTCACTTCACTGACCTGGTCAGACAAATCTGAATTTTCCTCTTTCAAACTTGCATTCTCTCTCTTTACAGTCTCTAAATCACTCAGGGCATTCTCATAGGTTTCCTTTAATATACACAGCTCTGTGTTTAGACCGTGGCCTTCCTGACGAGAGTGTTCCAGCTCGGTACTAAGCCTGTGAACTTCTTTCTGAGACACTGCACCAACTTGATCCATGAAACTCCAGCTTACAGCTCACTCTCCAACTCCTATCCTTTTCTTTCTCCTGGAGTACACACTTAGCAATTGCTGTGGATAGACACTTTTGTAGTGCAGCCTTGGCCTCTTTCTCAAGTCATCCATAGAGGCAATTAAACTCATTCCATGCAGATTGAAGTGCCTGAGTTAAGACATCTTTACCTTGGTTAAAGGTGTCCTCTTTCTTTTCCACTACCCCTGGAATGATTCTGTGAGTCGCCTTAGGCCTCGTTCAGGGTGCTGGCTTCGGAGGGAGGGTGTGCTGCCGTGCGTGCTGCTGTGAGAAACAAAGTATTCAATTTGAATACTGGTTTTCAGGGTAGCAACTGCCCTGTCTCCGAAGCCAGGAGTTGAAGCTGACTACAGTTTCAATAAACGAAAATTTCGTTTTTTGGAACTGCAGCAGCGTCACAGGGACCAAGGCAGCCAATGAAATCATTCTTCAGAATGATTTCATGACTGCAACTTGGATACTTACCCTGCCGTGTGTAACCCTGCCCCCTCCCCAACGCTGAAAAGTCTGCTGGGGGATAAACACATGTCGCCCAGCAAACTGCAGCACTGCCTCCCTCCTGCCCTCCCTCCGAGTCCTGCAGCTGACACCCTGAACGAAGCCTTAGGCTGCAGCATATCTCTATTCCCTTCTAATGCAGTCTTTCCTGAGGTTGAAGGATCATCCTTAATTCCTTCTGCAATTTCCACTATAACCGGAGACCCTTTCTTCTTTTTCTTTCTCTTTGCTTTGAGAAGCTCTGAAGAATCAGTGGTACTGTGTTCACATTTATTGCACAAGACTTTTTTCAAAGTGGGAGCCATAGTTCCAGACATAGGGAATACCAAACTCCCCAAGACAACCAGTAAAAAGGAAATGTGTTTTTAAAGCAGAAGCATAGAAAGGAACAACAGAAATAGACATAAGCAGAGAGATAAAAAGATAGGAGAGCTGACTTGTAGATTTGATACCTTAGCATAAGTGATAGAAATATCATAATTGCAGGGGAAACCAAAGACAGAAAACTACAAACAAATGGAAATACTTTTGTCTTTTTGAAATGGAACCCTGTAAAACAGCAGTACAGTATATAGCAAGCAGTGCAAAGTAACAAAAGAAAATCAAGTTGTCTTTGAAATAGAAGTCTGAAAGTCTTCAGTGGTGACACCAGGTACTGCAGGGAAATGTTTTTTTTTTTTTTTTAATAAGGGAATTCTTTTCAGGGAGAAAATTCACAAAAAATCCTGTAGAACACTTTGTGGCAAAAAAAACCTTTAAGATCCCAAACAGGGTTTTCCAAAAATCAAAACAAAAGTACTTATCTTCCTCCAATACAAGCAAATAGGGTCTGCTGAAGCAGGAAGGCAGAGAATCTGTTCTGGAGAGGTCCAGAGATGGCCTTTGTTTTCTGTCATGGAGACTCCAGGAGCAGGTAGGACCTCGATGGCAGAACAGCAGGGAAGGCAAGAATTGGTGGGGTCACTGGCTGAGGTCGGTGGCAGGCAGCAAGCAGGATCATCGAGGTCACAGGTAGGTTTCAGTGGTAGGTGGCACGCAGGAGTCGGGGTCCAGGCAGGGGTCGTGGCAGGTGGCAAGCAAGGATCGTTGGGGTCCAGGCAGGGATCGGCAGCAGGAAGGCAGGAACAGGGCAGGGGAGCAGGAACTGAGACCAGGGTTTCACAAGCAGGAAACAAACAGGGACAAGCCAGAACACCAACAAGGGCCTTTAATATGTACAGGACTAAACAGGAACAGAAACAAATCAGGGCATCACAGAAGGAGTCTGGACATACAACAAAGGCAAGGAAAAACAGAAATCTGGAAACTATAAGGACAGGAGCTACAAGAGGAGCCAGACAGACAGAGGAAACCCCAGAGCAGACAGAAACACCAGCACACCCGGTGGACAGATAAGGAACAGAAGGGGAGAGGGAGAACTAGGAAAATATGTCAAGGTAATTCCTGACAGCAGCGGTCACACTGTTGGTATAGTTTGTTTAAGTATATATATGTATGGAGTAATTCTGAGGTTAAGAGTCACAGTACTGATTTATATGAGATATGTAATGCCACAAGTTATAGCTATATGAATATATAAAGCTTGTTGCAATTCATTACAGTTGTGTTGTGTCCAGTCACTACAGTCTCACACCACATTTACCACACACCATAAAAATTAAACTGTAACCCATAGGACTCAGGCTCCCACCTCAGTGACAGACCATGTAGTCTGAGGTAAAATAAAATAAAGAGGGGTTACACCTGTATATCTATCAGATGGATAGGGGCCAGAGACTGGGTTTAAGCTTTAATATGCTGGTCTCTTGTCCCCTACTGTCACAGGTAGTGGTTATTGACCACTTGGCTACAAACCGAGGGTTCAGGCTGGACGGTGTTAGGAAGGAGTTGCATACAGAGTCAAACTGAACCAAGTGGGGTTTATTCAGAATATAAACAAGTAACTTTCACCTGGTTGGTCCATTCCTGAGTCTGGTTATCCATGGGCACAGTTCTTAGAATGCTTGAGGGTGAACAAGTGGAGGCTTACCCATTTTGGGTTAACTAGGGTGATCCTTTCCCAATTGGTTAAGGTATGGGCATGTGTTTTCCTGGAACCTCACAGGAGATTTTCCTTCTACTATCCACCACATCCACCAGACAGCACTAGAGGTACAAGTTAGCTCCCTTGAGTCTAGAAATGCCAGTCACACACCAGAACTGTCATGCCCTCCCCCACCCTGCCAAGCATGAGAAGGAGCCTCACACATGCGTGAGATTTGAGTGAGACCACTTCTCACCCCCTATGCAGGGGATCCAGCAAGAGGGAGGAGTTATGACGAGAGGGGATGGAGTGATGATTTGAGAGGAGCAGAGCGTTGATGTTAGAGGGTGGGGTGATAAGTGAAGTTTAATGACTCAATGATTCAGCTCTCACAGGAGCCTTTATCAAGAGCCGAAACATTGAGTTATTAAACTAGATTGTTTCTGCATTTTGGAGTGCTTGTCCCTTTTTTTGCTGTTATACTTACCCCTTTGGATGGTTTGTTTATATATATTTCTCGTGCCTAAAAGTTACCTCTGACTGACCTGCATGCTCCATTATGCTTTGCTAGTGCGACTGCAAATCAGGATAGAGCACACTAGAGAGAAGGAGTGGCTCAGTGAGTAAAGACACTGACTGACACTGAGATTGCTGCAGGGGATTCTGGTTCAATTCCTGGTGTCGGCTCCTTGTGACCTTGGGCAAGTCACTTTATCTCCCTGTGCCTCAGGCACAAAAAACATAGATTGTAAGCTCTACGGGGCAGGGTCCTGTGCCTGCAAAATGTCTCTGTAAAGCGCTGTGTACAATTAGCCGCGCTATACAAGAACATGCTATAATTATTATGACCGGCCGCGGGGCTGACTGACAAGTCTTTTAGCCGTACGCCGCTAAGTTTGGTGTGTGTATGGTAGAGTGAGTAGCAGCGGGGGACGGAGCAAGGTGGAGCACTCCAGGACTCTGCCCGACCCTGATCTTAATGGCAATGTGTCAGTATCTCTGTGTCCGTGTTTGTGTGTCACTGTCAGTGTGTGACTGTGTGTAAATCAGTGTGTTACTGTGTGAGTCATAGTATGCCAGTTTGTGAGTCAGTCTAACTGTGTTTGAGTGTCAGTGTGACACTATGTGTGTGTCACAGTGACACACACACTCTGACATACAGAACCGCCGACAGGGGGGAACGGAAGAGAGGAGGAGGCGGAACAGCCGCCGCATAAACCTCATTTTATGTCAATTAAACATACCATTCTGGTTGTTTCACCATCGCCATAAGCGTAGCCTTAGACTTCCAGAAATTTGGTAGCATTATGCCGAATTCTTTTTCGAGAAAGTAAAGTGCAGTTCATTTTATATGTGGGGTGGATACAATCCAAAACTGGTGTTACAAAATGATAGGCAATAGCACTGCAACAATGAAAGATAAATGTATCTGTCCTGCCGCTGAACACAGTCCAATGTAATCATCGGCATATAACAGGGGTTCACAGTGTGCCAGCAAGGTATCAAAACTCTGGAAGGGGGCAAATAATTTGGTAGGGAGCAGGAGACCTAAGCACGGAACTCCATAATGAAAGCTCCGCCACCACCCTCACTAATCCTGACATCCCAAGCACATCTCAGAAGCCCCTGAGGGCGCGGTACTCACAAACTTGACCCGTCGATGTCGCCCCTCAGATGCCGCAATATGGGAGACTTGTTCCAGGTGCAGTGTCGGCGTGCTCCAGCCTCAGGAAGTAAATGGAGAGAGGTGAGTATGGCGGTTCACAGCCATCCGCAGGGTAAATAGAATGCGCAATCAAAGAATGGATTCAAAAACTTTCATGGGCACTAGACATAACAGATGCCACAAGAACACTCTGACGCGTTTCGTCCTGTGTAAGGACTTTGTCAAAGAGTAACTGGTAAGAGCGCACAGAGATTGCTATATAGTGGCGTCTCGGATACAATTGGCTATGCCTAATCAACGCATCATCTCAAGCCCAGCTGTAATATAATCAGACTTGAATGAAAGGCGTATGAAAAAAGGCTCTTAAACATTGCACCTCGGTTTTATGTTTAAGAGCCTTTTTCATACGCCTTTCATTCAAGTCTGATTATATTACAGCTGGGCTTGAGATGATGCGTTGATTAGGCATAGCCAATTGTATCCGAGACACCACTATATAGCAATCACTGTGCGCTCTTACCAGTTACTCTTTGACAAAGTTCTTACACAGGACGAAACGCGTCAGAGTTTTCTTGTGGCATCTGTTATGTCTAGTGCCCATGAAAGTTTTTGAATCCATTCTTTGATTGCGCATTCTATTTACCCTGCGGATGGCTGTGAACCGCCATACTCACCTCTCTCCAGTTCATTTTATAGTGTGCAGGGGTTCTCAATTCCAGTCCCCAGGACCTCCCAAAAGGTCAGGATTTAAGGATATCCCTGCTTCAGCATGGGTTGCTTAATCAGAGTCTCAGTCTCCGTCTGAGCCAGTGATTGAGCCATCTGTGCTGAAGCTGGGATATCCTAAAAACCTGACCTGTTGGGTGGGTCTTGAGGACCGGAGTTGAGCCCCCCTGTAGAATACACTTCTACCTCGTGTTTTAATTGTCCCTCTTTTTTTTAGTATATCATTTATGATAATGCGGGGACGGAGGAAGTTTGTTGCCACTCCGCTTTTTTCTTTTTGTGTTTCAATTTCTTTTCTACAAGTAAAGCTGGGAAGGGAGATATAAAATACTTACAAGATCAGGAAGGAACAATCTAAAATCTTACTTACAGCCAAGAGTTATTTCGCTTCTTTTGTAAAGTGGAAACAGCTTAAAGGTACAATCCCTCCAGAGAGATTTGGAGATAAACACAGGAAATGAAGCGGTCATAAACATTAAGGACTTTTTTTTTTTTTACCCTTCTTCTATACAAAGAAGTCTTGTGCACTACAGCCGAGGTGGGCAACTCCTGTCCTCAAGGGCCACCAACAGGGCGGGTTTTCAGGATATCCCTGCTTCAGCACAGGTGGCTCAGTCAGTGGTTCAGACTGAGCCACCTGTGCTGAAGCTGGGATATCCTGAAAACCCGACCTGTTGGTGGCCCTTGAGGACAGAAGTTGCCCAACGCTGCACTACAGCATTAAAAGTAAAGGACAGAATCTCAGCAGCCAGCATAAAAAGTTGCGCTAAAATAAAACCCCATGAAAAAAAAGCTTATTTTTTAAATGTACATTTAAAATCACAAAGCACTGTTATTTATACTTAGCTAATAAACCAGGACAGCCTTAACCCCTCTGAATACTGAGATTATAATACACTAAATTTCAAATATATAAATTCACCATAGCACGGGGGTGGGCAACATGTGATGTTGGTAATCCTGCGTCTGATAAGTCCTTTCCTCCCCCCTACATAACTCTGCCGAGTGTATGTATATATTTATTATAGCATGTGCAGTGTACGCAGTGCTATACATAGAATTGTTGTAGGCACAATTAATCCCTGCCCCAAAGAGCTTACAATCTAATTGTTGATGCCCAGGGCAGAGGGAGATACAGTGACTTGCTCACAAGGTGCTGACACTGGGTTTTATTGTAGGATTACCTGCTTCAAAGGCATTACGACTGAGCTTTCTTTTGCTGTGTCTGTACACACTTATTGGGGGCTTAATATATGGTCCAGTTTATATGTTCTTTGTATGTTAAGACAGAGAAGAAAACAACTGCAGCACTTGCATTTTTCAGCAGGCTGTGTGTGGTGGGTCTGTATTGGATTACAAGGTATAGGCTGCCCCCTGCTGAGCAGGTTTGGACTCCCTTGCCATTGGACAGTGCCCCATTCACAGCTGACAACATGCTGACTCATCACATGCTAGCAGAACAAGAGCAGCGTGCCCTCCCCTTCATCAGTGCCAGGGATGTCAGACTGTAGAAAGCCCAGTGGGGATTTTCAGGGAAAACCTAGGCCAGTTCTGCCTGGAAGTTCCTAAAACATATCGCTTTGTGCTAGGTTTAGTAGCTCAAAGTTTTAGTAGCCATGCTGGTCTTTGAAAAGTGTAGGTTTGTCATAGATTTGTGATACCTTTGAAAAAATAGACAACAGAGTCATCAATAGAACTACAGGGCTTTTAAAAGGTCTCTTCTTCATGTGCGGTTAGATGTTGCTGCTTTTTATTATTTGGAATAGCCAGCATTAATATATATTGCAGCAGGGACACCTCTGCATATAGATGTGTGGAGACATTTTGCAGCAAACCTAAATATATGATTTGATTTTTTTCCCTTCAGGGGAATCGAACCTGCTTCAAGTAATACAAACGCAAAGGGGTCTTTGTATCAACATAGAAATATGTGTTTAGATCCACTGCTGTGTTTTGAAGCAGAGCTGCAGCATCTGTAAGAACAGTTTCTAACATCTAATGAAGAATGTTAAACTTGCACCACTTCAGATCAATAAAAAAACAAAAAGAGTGGCCTAGAGAGACAGAAAAAAATTACCAAAAAGCCATTGATCTGGGACTTTCGAAATAAAAATTGCAATTTTATTTGCAGACCAAACAGGAAGTTCTGTGCATTTCTAGGCCTAAGAAAAATAAGTTACTTAAACAACCACAGCAATGGGATTATGCATTTTCCTGGAAATGTTGGCAAGATCTGAAGAAAACGAAGGTCAGCTTGTTACAGTAAGCAATGAAGTGACAATTGTCACTTTTTGTGCAGTGTTCTTAGGTTCTCTGTATTCACTGCTCTCTAATAGACTCAAATGTAAATGAACACAAAAAAACTTGGAAAGAAAAGCTAGATTCATGGCTGTTCCAATCGGGCCAGTGTTTCTCTACCAATTAGGACAGATGCAGAGCATGTTATTAAAAATAGGTCTCTGCCCAGGCTCATCTTTGTTGGTCATTGTCCTTGGTTTCCGTTCCATCCAACTTTGTTAATTAATAAAAAAAAAAAAAGCTTTAGGGGCGAAATAGAGGGAATGCAGAATTTCTCTAACTGGAGCCTCCTGTTCAGTTCTTGCAAGTTATTCAGACTGCTGCTCATTGAGTGAGCTTGTTTAATGAACAATTTATTGAGGTCCTGGGTCCATACATATGAGTAGAATTGAAAACAGAAAAAGCCTTTTTTTAAAAGGTTCGTTCATTGTAGCTGCTGACAGTAAAAATTAATTTTAAACATACACCAAATCCTTGCTTTTTTTTCATTGCCGCTGTTGAATTGCTGTATTTTTTAAGGTTCAGTCCCACTGATGGCTCCACAAATATTTTTCTTTCAGACGCTTGCCTTTCATTTTCCTATTTAAGCTTAGCCGCAGGCTTCACTTGGAGATCCCCCAGCAGTTTTCAATACTAGAACGATTACATTTGTATCATTTTTGTAGGGCTGTCACTTGGAAAAGTCTGAGTAACTCAAACCAAATCACTGCAATTCTGGAAAAGCAGCATTCTTGCCTTTGTTAAGTAGAATTTACCAACTGCCCTCTAACAAAAGGGCATAGTAGGATACTATTTCTCATTGTGGTGATGGTGGTGTGCCTTTTTGTCCTATAATTTGCTACTCGTCTTAACCTATGAAGTAACACAAAGAGAATGATGTTATGGCACATATCTACTAGGCAGTCTTCTTCAATAAGTGCTGGAAGACTTATTTGACCTGAATAGGCTGTATGGTGTATTCTAGCATCAGAATGTGCTCTATGGCCAGGTCCCCAGTGGCCGTGTGTGTGGGGCGCGCAAAGCGCAATGACGCGTCCGCTAGCAGGGAAGACGCGAATTTTGTCTTTCTTGCAGTGACGCGATCACGTGGTGTGCGGGCAGCCAATGGCAGGGCAGATCGTGGGGTCCAATATGAGTGTGCTGTGCTTTGTGCTGCGCTGACGTCATGGTCGCGCCCCCCGCACCTCCCATCGCCTCCCACTAGACCGCACAACGCAGCTTTCACCTGTCCACGCGCCGCTAGGCGTGCGTGCTGCCGTAAAAACTGGGGCCGTAGCCTTAGGCAGAGGACAACTTATCCAATATGGGCCTATATGTCCAAGTTCCCCCACTTTATTACAGATCCAGTATATACTAGTAAGTAGAACTAGGCAGTTAAGGCAGAATTGTAGGTTTGAGGAGAAAACATTTTGGGTCATATACTAAGCGGTCTTAAAGCACTTTATGAGCCATTCACTTGCATGGGCTGTGAGATGCCTCATGGCTTACTACCCCTTAGTAAATACAACCCTTTATCTCCGAACATAGTACATCATATAATGATGCTGCACCTCTCTATACACTTAGTCTCCCACAGCTCTTAGAATAGAGTTCAAAGTAGACAACATCTGCAAAGTTGCAGAGCTTCTCTTTGCTGTTTGAGAGAGTTAGATGGGATTAGGGTCAGAGAGTAAGACCCACAGATGTATGTTTCAGGAGCACTTTGATTTTGTTGTTGTTGTTTCTTCTCTCTAAATTGAACAATATTACACTATTGTTTGTCTCTGTTACACTGTATCCCACTTTGTTTTGCGTAGTAGTAACAGAGAGGAGTCCCATGCACAAAAGTAACCGTTCCATAAAATACACCCATATTTTAGCTGCATATTTTTTCTTTACCAGCCACCCACCTTGTTTTTTATTCATTCAGGTTATATGGTTGCATATTGTTATATTATTATTATGCATCTAATTCTCCTAAGGTCTGTGACCTTTGACCCTCAGCTCACATAAATAGTTAACCTACTGTGCATCATAGTCACATGTACTGGTGATGTAATGGGGACCAGATGGAAGTGAATGAAGCAAGAGAAAGAAAACAAACACAACACACAATGGAGCATGTTTGCATTCTTACTATTACAGTAATAGTAACAGTTACAAGCTCACCGAGCCCCAGGTTACAAGGCTCTGTGAAGGCTATTACCACTGCTTTAAATTGTTAATGAATATGACACGCAGCGTTCCTAGAGTTACCAACTTTCAAACAACAGAAATTGAGACACTTGTATTACTGAGTGACTAGTGCACTCATCTCTTGGCATTCTTTTTTTTTTTTTTAGAGACCATGTTAAGAGCAGATCAATCGCTCCTTCTGTACACCTTCCATTCCATGAGCTTGTGTGACACTGCCCTCTCTATTCTTCCCCATCTGAACATTCCTTCTGTGTTTCCTTTGCTGACACATCCTCCTCCTCACTCCCACTCAGAGCTGTCATACGCAAGGACTATGTTTTTGGACCTCTACTCTTCTCCATTTTCATCTCTTCCCTTGGAAAATCAATACAGTCATTTTGGTTTTCATTATGCTGAGGATATCCAAATTAACCTCTCCTGGCGTTTTCCTTACTCCCAAGTCTCGTGTCACTCAGTGTTTTTCTAGCATCTCCTCCTGCATGTCCCATCACCATCTCAAAACATGTCAAAAACAGAGTTTTTCCTCCTCTAACGCTATACACCTGTATCTGATTTCTCACATGCAATACTAGGCTCCGCTATCCCCCCAATACCTCAATCTAGATGTTTAGGTGTCATTTTTGATCATCCCACACATTCAGTTCCGCACCAAATCCTGTTACCACGTTGGCCAAAATACGCCAATTTCTTTCTGAACAATCCATCAAATCTACTCATATCCCGACTGGACTATTACAACCTGCTTCTAGTTGTTTTCCCTGTCTGCCGTCTCTATTCCACGTTAAATGCTGATGCCAGGTTCACCTCAGCCACCACTCTTCTTCTGCTGACCTACAATGCAAATCACTATATTGACTATCCATAAGTGACAGAGTCAAATTCAATACATTTGTGCTCACTTAAATAGCTATCCATAACACCCACCGGTCTACATTTCTGACCACATTTCCAAGTAGTCTCCTACATGTAGTTTACGCACTGCTCATGATCTATCTCTCCCAACCTCACTCATTATATCCCGTCACTTCTACCTCCAAGCCTTGTCCAATGCTGCTCTCCAACTCTCTGGCATTCTCTTCCACACACAATCAAACAGTCCCTTGCCATATATTCAGTTCCCTACAAACACACTTTTTCTAGGATGCCTATCCAACAATTTTCTCACTTCTTTCCTCTACTTGCATCCTAGAACCGCACACTCAGAGTTCCAACGTTGATAGCAAAACTCATGCTGAGCAACTTCACCCCCGCAAAGACTTTCCTTGTGACACCACTCCCCATATTTTAGATGCAGTATTGGTGTCTCTACTAATCCAATGTATTTTACAAATAATGTTGTGTTTGGCTGGCTAAGGCAGCTAAGCACCTTACCATTGTTTATGTTCCTGTACAGCTCACTTTTTAATGTTACCTTATCTTTTACAAGCATATATCTTTTGATTTCAGCTGAGTGGCAAATGCAACACTACACATGCATCTAAGACCCTTATTTATTGGGCTGTCAAGCCGCTTCTGAGAACTGGAGAAGTACCTGGTCCCATTCATTTCAATGGGACTGAGCTCTTCTTTAGCATCAGGAAGCAGCTTATTGATTAAGGTCCTCGAAGTGCATTCATTTGAATGGAGCTGAGGTGTTCTCCAGCAGTGGGAAATGGCATCAGGGCATATAAAATAACGGCCTCTGATTGCAAACCTTGTTTTCAAATGAGTCAGCAGGTAGTTTTTGCACTGTGCACAGCACCAGCAGGTTGCTTGCAAAAGACAATGAGACCTTGTTCCTTGCAAATGGCTTTTTCCAGAGACCCATTGAACGTTGTCCCCGGGCAGAAAATACCTGAGGTGTGGCCCATAAGATCTAATTAGGACCAATTTTATAAATTAACAAATCAAAGAGGACAATACACATACTGTGAGGACTTCTTGTCTTCTTTCACAAACTTCTCTAATGAGGTTTTTCTCTTTTCATTGGCATTATCTTCCCTTACTCAAGTATGTGGTCCATCCAACCAATGCAACACCAGTCTCTGTTATGAAAGGCGGTTAAAGCTGTTTAGTGCTGCAATACCATCAAAAATAGCAGTAAACACAAGGACGGTATTACAAAAATAGTTTGAACTTTTTTTTCTCCTTAGAAAACTTGTAAAAACGCCTTTAATCGTTAGAGGGAATAATATCCATTTGATAACTAAAATATGAGCAGATATAGTATCTACTGCTGCAGAAAAAAGCTTAAAACAGGAATCACTTTGGACAGCATAAAAGCCATGCTACCCGCAGAAAGATTACACCTCTAAACCAAATACATCATACATCATACATCAATTATATTCAACTGAATTTGTTTTGATCTAAAGGGACAATGGCTATGGACTCGGATATAAGTATGATTAATGATTACTGTTATATTTATTATTTATTTAATAGCACTAACCATGTTCTTTACAGTAGGTACATACAGATGCTTTCAAATCCACGGAGTTGAGTATATATCGTGAATAATGGCATTTAACATGAGCGTCACCTTACAAAAGTGAACCTTTGTCCCCAAGAGCTTACATTTTATTGGGATACACGGATAAATATAGGCATCTCAGGTTTGACACAGAATGTAGGCGTAGTCAGATTTAAAGCTGCATGCCACATTTGTAGACATGAAAACCTAATGTATATCAATATTTACAAATCGGGGATATTAGGAAGCCTATTTAATGAGATATCCTAATATTTCACTAACTTGCATTGAGGTCAGCAATACATGTGTTATTTATGTAACAGGGATGGGCTGTCTCCCTAATACTACAGCTGCCAGCTCCAGAGAAAAGCTTTTTGGAGTAGTGTGATGTCTCTTTTAAATGGCAAACCAATATTCGCATTTTAGTACTTAACGCACTCTCTGTTTTGCTGTGCAAACCACTGCTGATTTAGATCACTTCAGTTCTCAAGCACCTTCAGGTTCGTTGCTCTTTGGTGCAAGACCTCAGACGATTTTCCAAGTTTAAAAAAAATAATCTGCTTTTCTTTTCCACTGAGTACGTTAAAGAGCCCGCACCCCACCTCTCTTCCCCTCCCCTCTCTCTGTGCTTCCCATAGCAGCCCTGAGGGAAGAAGCCTGTGTAGCTTACTTAAGACAAGTGCTCACAAGAGAGGTATCGATAAACTAACTGTCTCAAGGGTCCCTCTGTGTCACTTCTCAAAAATTCTGCTCATCAGAAAATCTATGCATAAATAAACCCCCTAGAGGTGAAGAATAAAACATGCTCTGTTTTTCCTTTTATGCCCCATGTATAAATCACACTCTTCAGCATCTTTCTCGTTCATTTTTCTTACTAGTGACAGCCTATAGGGCCAGATTTACAGAAAAATATTATATTATGATCAACTGGACAGTATTTCCGGTGAACAACCGGTACGTTCTTCTTTGCAGAGCTGACTGCATGTAAAACATACAACGCACTATGAATGGCATTAGAATATAGGCATCAGTTGCAATATTTCTGATGATCTTACAGTAAGTGTGGTCCTTTCAAACAAATATCTTTAAAAATATTGGCACAACTCATCCATGTAACGTTTTTGAGGCTTTGATTACGATTGAAAATATAGTAAATGACTTTGTACGAATAAAGAAAACAATTAAAAAAAAAATATATATATATATAAAATTATTTTTCCTGTAATAATAATGTATTGAATAATAATCAGTGATCAAAGTGTGATTGAAATCTCTCTGTCAAGGGTGTGTCAACTTTTAACTTACCCTGCCACTAATATGCCCACTATCACATAAAATGTAAATCCATTTATAAATACTGTTTCTTCAACAGGGATTATAGAGAACAAATATGGATTAAATAATAATTAAATAACAATTCATACTTGAAATCCCCAAGGGAGACAGTTTGACTTTCTTTTACACTGGGAAATAAACCCTTTTACTTTCTGAGACAAAGGAAGCTAAAAATGCAGCAATAAACCCAGACTCCTTATAACAGTCTGTTTGGCTCAGGTAACGTTCAAGTCTATAAAAACCAGCAGAGTCACAAGGAAAAGATGTCGAATTCCGTCTTCTCTCCTTGATCTCATCAGTAACAGCACTACCTTTTAATATTTACAGACAACCATCAGTTGCAGGTTGTTCATACTACAGTACTGTACTACAAAATGAAAAACTCCACAAGAATGTCTGACCTTTTTTAGAAGTTCCGCCCCTAATAGGGTCTCAAGGATTTTTTAATTAAATTGTATTTGTCAGTAGTAGTCACTTCCTCTGGCAGGCTGTTCCATGCATCTAATTCTCTAACACCCTTTATCTTTAAAGAATGCCTTATAGTTCTTTTTCTCTAAAAATATGCTTTCTTTCTGTACCTTTATTTTCCTATCATATCCCCCTTCTTACTCCTGTATTTCCCCCTATATTTATAGGGTTTAAAGAGGCAATCCAAGCGGGCGATTTTTATTCCGCTATTCATGCGTTTCTTTTTTATTATTATTTTAACATAGGAATGAAGCAGGGGGTCTCCAGAGCTGAACCCCGTTAATTTCAGCTCCGGAGACGCCCTGCTTCCGGAGATACTTACCTCTGTAGGGGGTGCCAGCAGCTGCTCCGCTCGACTATCAGGGATCACGTAATGGCGGAGTTTCAAAGCTCTCAGCGCACTGTGGCCAATAAGAAGCCGTGACGTCATCAGGTTTGGCTTCCTGTTGGCCCACGTGACGCGTCAGCTTTAAATTTGCAGGAGATACTGGCATTCCATACAGAGGTAGGTATCTCGGAAGTAGGGGGTCCCAGGTGCTGAAATTACTGGGGTTCTGCTCCGGAGACACCCTGCTTCAAATCAGTCTGCTACAAATAATCATTTAAAAAAATGCATGAATCGCGCCTTTATAATTTAGGCAGCTTCTAAAATATTATGAGGTCGGCATATGAGAGTCTAATACCAATGGACATGGTGAAACTTCACAAAAAGTTGCTTTGCCATTTAGGTGATTTGGTTGACGTCACGCCACTTGAAGAGTTACTTGGAGAATTATTTTATTTTTTTATTATTTTTTTCCACACATAAATGGGAAGGGGAAGGGTACAAGAAATAAAAAGGGAGATGGGGAACAACCACGTTGTATCAAATTCCTTACGAACAACAACCGTACATATCATACAACATTTGATAAACACCATATTTTACATTAAGCTCTCCCATATCCTACATGTAGCATTATTATAAATGTATATATAAAATATAGGGCCTTAATCTTCAGTATTCTCCTTTTGTCCGAAATCCTGCAGATTCTCCTCTGCACTTCAGACTTGCTTGTCAAATGTATGGAAGTTACTTTTTTATGTTTGGTGCAGTCACAACAGACACACAAGATGTTGTATTAACATTTTATTTAACAACAGAATTAACATATATTCAAATATAACACCAACAAATGCCAACATTAATTAAAAAAAAAAAAAAACATGCGAAAACCGGTGTGCAAAATGTATTTTTAATATGTTTATGCCTCTCGACGTAAGAACTGAAAGCCCGAGTATTTCAACATTGTCGACTTTTTAAAATCGGCATTATATAAAAACAAAGTTTGGGGAAACGGTTGTACGTGTGTATGAGAGGAAGAAAAATCCTCTCTCGTCTTCATTCTAAAGGTATGTCATTGGTAAATGAAAAACTAATGGCCTATAAAAGTTTAAAAACTTCGCACAAGCCCTTGAGATGTTGGAATTTCCTCTTCTGATAAGTACGGCCGGTAATCAAAACAACAAATATCATCTCTTTTCAGTCATTTAAGAAGACACTTAACTGGTAGCTAATGGTGCTTCAGAGTCGGCCCCAGCTCAAGTGCATCTCAAACCTCACGCCAGTTCTTGGGTAGTCATTTGAGGAAGGGTTCGCAGTGGCTATTAACCCCTGAGATACATAATATGGGGCTTTAAAAAGCTGCCACATTTTGTAAAGCCCCCACAGGTATAGGTTTGCATGAGGCAGCAATGAACTGGAGATAGATCAGTGGGCTGCTCTAAAAATGGAATCTGGGATACTTTAGATAAAAGAAAAGCGGCGTAACAGAATACGGAGCATAAACAGATTTGACCTGTCTCAATAAAGAGTAGAGCACGTCCAATATTGGTATTCTAATAAACATTACTATGCCGTTTAAAAGGCCCTCACAAAAACAATATTGTACCTTACTATTTCAGCAAATGTTATATATAATATATATAAAATGTAGTGGGTGATTTAGCAATTATATATTCATTAGAATTAGGAGGAAAATAGAAAACGCAAAGTCAAAAAAGCATGCAGTAGTTTGTATTGCTGGGTGTGTGGAGATTGTGGGAGGTTGCGAGGAACTTTGGTGGCTGACATCATATTTGTGACAGTAATTCCGAGCTATGTTTTTATTTATTTTTAACACCTTTTCCTACAATGAAACAAACCAGTCTGCTCTATGAATTTCAGGTATGAACAAAAAATGTGACCCCTTCAATGATACAGGAGCCAGTAAAATATCAAGAGAAAAGGGCACATTTGTATCTTAGAAGTCACTTTCTCAAGCTTATGAAAACAGCTAAGAAACATACTTTGGGGTGTAACCTATAAAACTGAATTTTTCTGCAAAACTGATTTAAAAATAGCATCAGATTTATAAAAGAAAAAGAACTCATGGAAAGTTTGTGGTGCAGTATTTTTGTGCACCCATAATTGCTCTAGTTTTGCAAGCAGGAAGGTGTTCAAAATGAATATGGACAGGTGCACATGGCTCCATACTGTAACACAGAGGTGGGTAACTCTAGTCGAAGACTGAGCCTCTGGTTGAGCCACCTGTGCTGAAACAGGTGTATTCTGGAAACCTGACGTGTTGGTGGCCCTTGAGGACAAGAGTTGCCCTCCCATGGTGTAAAATCTTCTAATGCAATTTTTACAATTCCTCAGTAGTAATCATATTCACAAACATGTTAAGATCAACAGCTCATTATGATAAAACTCCAAATAAACAAGAAGGCAAAGGCACAACTCAGCCGGCTGGCAGACTGTTAGAGCCAAGGTAGACGTGTATGTCCCTGGTTCTGCTTCACCACATGTCCTTAATGCATGCACACTCCAATACTGCATAGCGGGAAGAGCATGCTGACGTCACCCAACGCGTTTCGTCATTGTATGACTTCTTCATAAATAAATATATATATATATATATATACACACATACATACATATATATACACACACATACATACACTATATATACACACATATATATATATATAAATATATATACACACATACATACATATATACACACACATACATACATATATATACACACACCACACACACACACACACAGTGTTAGAGGATATTTCTTGTTACACACATACTGTAGATTCAGTGTGGTGCCTTTATTCTCAATTGATTTGGGTATATTTGCAAGATATAGATTAGCGCAGAGGTTTTTTATTCTTTTTTTAGTGTTCAAAATGATTTTAAAATAGTGTCACAAGGCGGGAAAAAGTTTATTTCAGAGAGGCTTAGGAAATGTTTACGCTGTAAAAATAGAAATGGAGACTTTTTTGTTTTTTAAATGCCTTCCTTTATCTTTACATATAGTTACATAGTAGATGAAGTTATAAAAAGACATACGTCCACAAAGTTCAACCTACAGTATGCTAAAATCTGAGAGTTGAAATGTACATACTGTATGTAAGAATGAAGTAGGTTTGCAAATTAAAAAGTTGTACTTCGTACCCCTAGTACCATCACACTTTGACAACTGAAGACTTTCACAAGTACCCTCATTGGATTCCAGAAACAAATATATGATATGTCCTCCTATAATTTGGACTTTTTTTTATAACGGTGTATAAAAAGCGAGTGCTTGTACAGGGAATGCTATATCAATGCTGAAACCTCCACCAAATCCTCACTAATTATCCCGACAGACTTCAGTAGACACCAAAGCCATTTGGATCCTCCTAATTACTGTACACACAATGGAGAGAGGAGCCAGGTTCTTGGTTCCCCGTGGACAGCCAAGTCTGGAGATGCATGTTCCTACTTGGCCTCTTGGTCTGACCGTTCCATACAGAGACACCCACCCCAAACCTCCAGGGCCGGCTGGGTTTTTATGAATGAAGCTTTCTGACGGTTAGAGCGTTGGCAGCTTCTTATTCAGGGAGAAAGAGAATGTGTGAACACAGGCCTTAATTAGTGAGAATCTCCTATCTGTCAGCTGATAACTCATTAATTTAAAGTGCCCTCTTGTTTTAAGACCTCACAGCCAAGGGTAGAGTTAGGAAAGGGGGGGGGGCTTTCTTTGTTCTTCTTACCTCTACCCTCCTGCCCCTAAAAGATTAGGCGCCTTCGTAGAAGAGAAGCCGAGAGTGAGAAGGGCTAAAACAACTTTAATTAGTTATTTTCAAAGCATCCTTTTCTCTTCTTTCTTTTTTTTGATTGAAAAGGATTTTCTCTGTTGGTTTTTTCTGCTTGAAAGGGTTTGACATCACATTTAAATCCAACAGTTTTTTTTTTTTTTTTAAAGCAAAGGGGATGTTGTGTTAACAATAGAAAACATACTCAAAGCTGGTTACAAAAAATGTTTTGTCTTTGTCCAAAATCCTAACCATGGCAGTTACTGATATTAACTTTTTATTCGTTTCCAATCCAGTACATTTGTATTTGCCTTGGATAAACAATTTATACAAGAGATGGTTAAAGGTGTTGTCCCAGTTAATTAGTGCAAAAAAAAATCTATGCATATGTAGCCCTCTTTCCCCCCCCTTAAGTGAGATTGAGGTGGGTAGGTGTGTCTGACTACTTATCAGTGTGGTGCTATACCTGTTTGGCAACCAGGAGAGCTGAGCTTCCGCCACGGGGAACCTGGGGTATGTACTTACACTCGGTGCAGCGCCTCCACTGATGAGGGATCCCAACGGGGTGGGAGTGTGCCCTCACCAGAACAACCATACAGTAAATACACACCGTGTGAATAAACAGTATTTACTGAACATAACCTGTAACTCCAATAACACCTCTTTGCATAACATCAAAACAATATATCAATAACAGTGCATCACTCTGAATGCATACCATTCCCCCCACCCACATGTCCATCATCACATTCCCCGCAGTCTCTTGAGTGTCCCCAACAATAAAGACCAGTGTGAGTGTGAGGGATAGCGCTTCCCTGTGTTGGGGCCCGGTGGTGCACTTAATATATACTACCTCCCTGACCAGTCCTGGTCAGGAAAATCCTTGGAACTCAGCAGCACCGCACAGTGATCCCACGGCGTGCTGCGCTGCTCCCTGCAGGAATGGGTGCACACGCTGCATCCACAGGAAAGGAATCTCCAGCCGGAATGCTCCTTTAACACAGTCTCTGAACACGCTGTCAGACAGTCAGAGGCCGTCAGACAGCATCCCTCTTGCTGCTCTAAATATGGTGAAGGAGTCCCTGTCCTAAGGCCAACCCTATATCATACAGCTTCCTCTGGTGTCATAGGGGACTAACTGGGCCCTGGGGTATACCTCTACCCTAGTCCCTGCATGCAGAATAACTCTCCCTGTAACTTCTGTCGGATCCCAGACTCTGGCAGCTCACCACGTGCAACTGGCACTGGTGATATTCACACACTGAACAACTAGCTCCTAACTCACTTATCCTAACGCGCCTGCAGCCGACACACAGCTCTCAGTCAGCCGGCAGACAGTAACACACGCTGCACACACACTGCACTCAGTACAGGCAGCGTCACATGCAACACTCAACACAGCAACCTGGAACCCTAACACTAACACTAACAGCTACGCACTGCAAACTTCTGGAACGCGTACAGCAACTTGCTGCACACTAGCACTATGCCTTCTTGTCAGGCCTCACAGCACTGCCAGCCGTGATCCTGACAAGACAGCACACAGACACGCACTAAGGGCAGCGTCCCTATCTGGGCCGTCCCTCAGCACTTACCCACTAACCTGGTGGGGAGTTGGGGCCTTACTTGGGATGTGGGGACCTTACTCGATGCAGGAGCTGCATATGCTCTCTGCACCCTTCCTTCCCTCACAGCTCCCCAGCTCCAACTGACAAACGTGCTCAAGCCCAAACAATGTATCCACTTTGCCTGCCTGGCCTTCCTAAGCCCTATTGGCTCCCTGGTGTCACATGGGGCATACAGAGACTCATGAGACTCGTAGTCCCTGCTCAGAGCCTTCCCTGATAGGCTAGGGGTTCGCGGGCTTTCCTTACCCTCCACTGCGCGTGTGCAATCTTTCCCGGGCTTTCTCTCTTCTCCCTGAGCTGTCCCTATGCTCGCGCGAGCTATCCCTAGCTCTGGGGCTTTCCCTGCGCCTACGCGTCCACTGCGCATGTGCGAGACGGTCCTTAATGGCGGCGCCCTGCTCTGCGGCCGCCGGGACCTTAGAGACGCGATCGCGGCCTTAGCAACGGCCCGATCGCGTCCCCGGCAACCGGCCGCAGGCAGGGGAAGCCGCGCTGCTCCCTGCTCCAGCCCCCACCCTTGGAAGCAGCCGTCGGGTCTTTCGGCACCCGCGATCGAGCTGCCCAAGGGGAGGGGGGTCTCAAGGAGCTGCGGGAGCTCCAGGCTACACATATATATTTTCTTTTATAAATCCATTTCTTTTTACTAGTCACACTAAACATTTAACAACGAAAACATGGTTTTCGGGCTCAGAGAAAACGGCAATAACTTTTTTTCAGCGCTCAAAAATGTCCACCAGTGTGGAGTTCTCTGAGACGTGGTTTAGACCACTTTGATAAAAGGACCTCTGTGGTACGAAACGCGTCAGGGATGGCTGCTGGAATGACCTGATTTTTTTAATAAAAGGTTTTTTTATGGCTACACGGCTTTTGTTCGGCATTTGTACCAGCTTTTGCAGTCCTTCACCTACTTTTTTGTTCCACATTAGACCAGGGGTAGCCTTTGCCAGTCCTCAATAGTCTACAAACAGGTCATGTTTTTAGGATATTCCCGCTTCAGCACAGGTGGCTCAATCAGAGGCTCAGTTGACGACAGCCACCTGTGCTGAAGCAGGGATATTCTGAAAACCTGAACTGGTGGCGGCCCTGGAGGACCGGAGTTGGCTACCCCTGGTTGAGACATTTTCCCCTAATTACAACATGGGAATGACTACTGCATTCTTTGCTTAATTATGTACGAGTCTTTCGTTAGCCCTTTTAACTGAAGAATTAGGATTAGAAAAGAAAACATAAATATTACCAAACATTTTTTTTTGCGAACACTGCGTTTCACTTCTATGTGAACCCAATACAAGTTTAGCATCAGCTGAAAATGAAACAAAAGACACCAGGTTTGAATGAGCATCTTTTGGGGAAAGGCACAAACCCAATTCCTTCACAATGGAGGACAATGGATTACCACTTTATATTTTATATGCCTCGTACTGCCTAATAGGCTTAAAACGTAAAAGAGGTTGTAGTTTTATGTTCTGCAAGTAGGGGGTCAAAGTTCAGCTTCCAGCGTCTTTAAATGAGATGGGGAGGGGGCTTATTTTGTACACTCATTTTAGCCGGTGTCAAATAGAGGATTGTCACAGGTTGAAAACAGGTCATAGATGTGATCCATGACATCGGCCATTGTAGCATGACCTGCAATGACGTATTGTGATGGACAGTGCCATAGATTCCTATGGAAAGGCTGGCATCTTCATTCACTTTGCGATGTGCTGTGTTACTTTTGAGAATAATGGTTGGCAACTATGTGCAATCTTGGTTTGCAAAAGAACTCAATAATGTATTTTCTTCCTTAACCAAATGTAATGGGGCTTACAATAAACATTTTGGCTGTTTTGGTTCTTTGACAATGAAGAATATTTTTTTCCTCTCTGAATGGGGGAGTGCTTGTCAATCAAGTGTTTGCTCAACCTCTAGCCCACCCTGCCCCTGTTAGACGGACAATAAAGATCAGAAGGAGAGAGAAGAGCTTGGGCTGTGCAAACTCATATTCAGCACATAGTGATATAACACAAAAGGGAGTACCCAGAGGAAATCATACCTCCTCCTCTCCATTTGTCAGCTTTACTAGGTTTACAAACTAATGTCAAAATATAGAAAAATGCATGTGCGTGCCAATCATCTACATTGAACTCCTCAAACAGGTCACTGCTAATGGTTCATTTTGGCCCTGGGATATACTGTACCTTTAAAGATGAATGCTGCTTTTTTTTTTTTTAACATAAATGATATTTTTTACTTAGACGCCTTCTCATTGCGCTCCTTTCTTGTGTTATACCTTTAAGGATTAACAACAAGTAACATTAATGACAATGGCGTCCTTCATCTGTATCAAATGTACCAAACCTTTTCTAAGCGTAACACACCAGTGTAACAGGGTTAGCACCATGACAAATCCAGCACTTTACGTGATACAGTAGAAGCTTAGAGAGTTAAATGGTCACTGATGGGCTTGTGTGGATACCCAGTGGAACACACAAGCCTTTGCATTGCAATGTCAGTTTTCTCCAGTGGGAGCATAGGCAGAAGTGCCAAGGCCTACGTGTAATTATTTTAAGATACTGTGGTGGCCATTTTTTTAACAGAATCAGAGTGGAATCTAAAAGGAGAGAGAGAGAGAGAGAGACAGAGACAGAGACAGAGAGAGACAGAGAGACAGAGAGAGACAGAGAGAGACAGAGAGAGAGAGAGAGAGAGAGAGAGAGAGAGAGAGAGAGATGTAACAGGGTATGTCCCAATTGTGCCAGTTCCTCTCCACCCAATGTATCTGCTTTGTAGGCCCTGTTAAGATCCAGGCATTAGCAGGTTAATATGTGGGCCCTTGACCCCCCCTTCCTGCTTCCCCGGAAAGTGAAGGAAGGTCGGTGGTGACTCATGGCCTGTGTACAGCCCCTTGTAGGTGGGTACAGTGCATGAGCCCGCCCCTTCTGGAAGTTTCTAAGGCGAGTAGGCTAAAATTAGAAGCAGTTCCTCTCAGCTCCTCATGGAGTGAGACGGTAGGGGCAGTCCTTCCCAGCACCTGCTGGAGTGAGGATGTGAGTCTTCCTCTTCCCCTGGGAGAGATATGATGAAAGTGTATCCCTGCCTGATCCCTGGCTAGGGTGAAGGAGAGATGAAGCAGGTGGGAACTATGAGTCTTCCCCATTGCGAGGTAAGCATGTCCACTTGGCTGGCTAGTCAAGACCACCTGGAGCAGTGGAAGTAAAGCACAGTCCAGAAGTCCTGAGGCGTATGCAGAGAAGTATGCTGCTAAGCTGTGTAAGATGTATGCTGCGAATAAAGATCCTGCAATTATACTTCAGCCTATGGTGTCAGTCCCAGGGCTGAGAGAAGGTATGTGTGTAGTGGTGGGTGCTGACGCCTACACTGTGGGAGCCATCACTACTGGAGGCACTGAAACACTATGAAAGAACCAGAGTCCTGTGAACCAAGCCTGTCCAAGTCTCATAACATCCTGCACACCACTCAGACCTCCTGCGAAACAACAGGTGAAGCACCAAACAGTGAGGTAACACGGTCCCTTCCCAGATACTGGCCTCTAAGTGAGGTAGGGGGGGAACACGGGTTACAAATATACATATATATATTTCTTTTTTAAACACCTCAGGGGTTGTTCTATATTGCTTAAAAAATACAAGTCTATACCATAAACCAGGGGTCTCAAACTCAGTCCTCAAGGGCCACCAACAGGCCAGCTTTTATGGATATCCCTGCTTCAGCACAGGTGGCTCAGTCCTCGTCTGAGCCACCTGTGCTGAAGCAGGGATATCCATAAAAGCTGGCCTCTTGGTGGCCCTTGAGGACTGAGTTTGAGACCCCTGCCATAAACCATTGGTGGGCCACATGCCGCTCTCTGGGACTTCACCTGTGGCCACCAAAAATCTGGCTGCCCCAACAGCCGGTTCTTTCTCTCTGCTCTCAACAGAGATGTTGCTGGCATGGATCGTAGCTTCTCCCCACTCCCTCAGCTGCTTAATGACAGGGTGCTTATAAATACTGCACCGCTCCTCCAAAGAGAGGGCTAGTATTCACCATTGCACCGGCATTATGCAGTTGACGGGCAACAACGTCCCTTTTGCCTGAGCACAATCTATATATCTCTTCTTTGTGGACAATTTGCGACCCTTTTGAGGGCCCAAGGGCATCACATGCGACCCTTGAAGTATATCACAGGAACAATTCGGGAAAAGCGGAACACAGCAGCGGTAGAACAGCCAGACTGTATGATTGAAAAAAGTTTTATTTTACCACAGCTATAAGATAAAAAAAGAGATCGCGTGCTCTCCTTTTTGAAGTGAAACTTCTTTGCAGTCCCATACGGGAATGCGTAATTGGTGGTAACTAAAATGCATCACGGGACTCTGCGCATGCGCACCACACAAGAGAGGCCGGACCAAGGAGGAGAGGAGCCGGGGAACTCCGGGCAGGGAGAAAAAGGAGACCCTGCAACAAGGCTGTGGTAGGAAGAAGAGAGGGACCGAGCACGGGGCTGTGAGAGCCGCGTCACCCGAGATCCCGGTGCTGAAACAGACACACAGAGACACACACACACAGGCACACACAAACATGAGGAATTCACAGTTAGTATAAATATAGAAGTGCAAATAGCTAAAACAGGGTGTGTGTGCTGAGCACGCACGTTCTAAGTTAAACTTCTTTGCGTTTTGTCACTGAAATTGTGTTTTTATTTTTAATTAAAAACATCACCATCACAAATATAATTTCTGTGACAAAAGACAAAGAAGTTTCAGTTAAAATGCGCGTGCTCGGCACAAACACCCTTTTATTTTATCTTATGGCTATGGTCAAATAAAACTTTTTTCAAGCATAGTCTGGCTGTTCTACCGCTGCTGGGCTCCGCTTTTCCCAAATTGTTCCTGTGCCTACATACATGGTGGAAGCACGCTCGTGGAGTTCAGTGGAGTTCCTGGTGGATTCAGCTACATGAGTTATCTCAAACATTCATGCGGTTATGGTTCAGTGCAGTACTAATCCTTATATATGCCTGTTATCTGGGGGTGGATTCTCTGACCCTGTAGATGCCGAGCAATCAACGCCAACCGGGAGTCAGATCATAACCACATATCCCAGTAGGCTATTTGTGTGGATCATACATATGTACTTGCCTAACTGATTGAACACCTATGCGTATTACAGACAGAAAGTCTTCACCACGTATATATTGCAGGAACGCACTGAACAAACACTTCTGCACAAATTATGGACTATTATACTTTGTATACAATCCTTATAGCTGTTACTATCAGGACAGGTCCACTGAGACCCTTCTCCCTGCACTGCAGAGGTAAATGAGAATTTTCACAGGTAGCGTTAGGACCTGCTCACTGGTCATGCCGTGATGTGGCTGCAGGCTTATAACGCTTTGGCCAAAGGGTTTAACTAAATGACCCGTAGGCTGCGATTATAGTGCATATGCGTGTGCGTGATGTCGCGCGTGCAAAACATGCACTAGGCTGGTGGCTATTGTAAGGCGATCAGGAGGCGTGGTGGATGCGTCTTGTTCACCCTCATTGGCTGAACCACTCACGTGACGTGGCCACGCAAAAAAAAACAATTTGAATTGTATTTTAAAAATGTGCACACGCGGTCGCTCTGCACTCTTGCGCGCACTATGGGTGGCCTCATTGAGGAACACACGTGTGTTCGCAGCCCACTGCGTCATGCCACCAGTATAATCGCAGCCTTACTCATGAGAACATGTGAAAAGAAAAAAGACAGCGCACAACTCAAAGCATAAAACGTATAATTATATTGTGACATAAAAAGGGTGATATTATACAGTATGCACGTATAGAAATTCCAATAGTTAAAACAGGGCATGTTTGGGGTACATGCTACCACTGCAGCATACTGCTCATCACAGATCAGCAAGCCACTGCCGCCGTCGTCGTTAAACTTAAGTCATGATTATGATGAATTTTAAAGTCACTTTAAAATTCATCATAATAATTACTCAAGTTTAATGAGGTACAAAGGGGTCCAAGTTGTACATCCACATAGGATTAAAGCCCTCTCCAAGCAGGAGACTTTTTGGATATACCAAATGAAAACTTTGGCCCCCTTGGGCCTTAATAAAGAATTGGATATCTGGTCATTATATTAATCAGATCTTTTGCCAGCCAGTAATATATCACCTGCTAGCAATTACTTTTGTGGCTAAATTTACCTTTTTGGTATCTAATATTTCAATATTTTGTGTTAAATAGTTTTTTTATTACAATGTGTGTGTGTGTGTGTGTGTGTGTGTGTGTGTGTGTGTGTGTGTGTGTGTGTGTGTGTGTGTGTGTGTGTGTGTGTGTGTGTGTGTGTGTGTGTGTGTGTGTGTGTGTGTGTGTGTGCGTGCGTATATATATATATATAGTGGTTGACAAATCACCAAAAAATCTACTCGCCACACAAAAAAATCTACTCGCCACCTAGTGCCAAACGTGTGCTGCTTGGGCCAATATTTACTCGCCCGGGGGTTAAAACCACTCGCCCGGGGAGAGCAAATGTATAGGTTTGTCGAACAATATATATATATATATATAATATATATATATATATATATATATATATATATATATATATATATATATATATATATATATATATATATAATAGGTTTAATATTTTTTAGATATACTTTGTGTCCATTGATTATTTGAAGCCTTTTTTATTATTTACTTTTTTAGTATATATCTGGCATTATGCCCTTACTCCAAATCCATTCAAGTTATGTTCTAGTCAGTTTGTGTCATTTTCTGATTAGGTTTAAGCAATGTTACTATTAATGTATTATAATGTTGTTAATACTTTTCTCTTATTTCAGCTTCTTTACCAAATGATAGTTGAAATAGGATGTTCTTTAAAGTATATGTTTGTAAATTAAACTTAAATTTTTTATGTTGATTATAATTATGTATACACTTGCGTTTGTGTGACGATCTGGACATGATTGGTTGATTATTACCCCCTGAGCGGCCAATCATCAGCCTTTTTAGGGTATATATTTCATCTGTATTTGCATTGTTAACTACCCCTGATGAAGTAGACTAGCTCTACAAAACGCGTAGGAGCTCTTTTTGTATCAAGCAAACATTGCTTTGTCCCGTTACACTGTAATTTATTCTTAACGAAGCTTGCGGTCAGCCCCACTGACTTTAATATCAGTCAGATGCACTAGTTAAATGGCGCTTTTCTAGTGACGTCAGCGGCTCGGTTTTTTACTGCTTCGCAAGAGAGCGGCTCGTCTTGTGGGTATCGAGCCCCAGAGCCACAGTGTGTGACTTATACTGTTCCTGTACGCTCATTCTAACCTCGTGAGTTCCCTGCTGGGGAAGCCGTCACCGCGTCTGCAGAGGACACAGTCACGGAAGTGAGTCTGGAGACCGGAGAGCCAGGGTAACAGGACGTTTTCACCTACCTGGAGAGGATTCGAACGACGACGGCAGCTTGCTGATCTGTGATGAGCTGTATGCTGCAGTGGTAACATGGACCCCAAACATGCCCTGTTTTAACTATTGGAATTTCTGTACGTGCATATAATACCACCCGTTTTATTTCACAATATAATAATATGTTTTACGCTATGAGAGTTGCGCGCTGTCTTTTTTCTTTTCACGTGTCTTCTGAGATGTTGAGCCATCTACCTTGATCAGCATCAGACTCTCTCCTAATTATTGTATAAGGCTATTTTCACATTGTTTACACAGTCACGAACGTGTAATTTATTTAACTTTGGTGCACTTTTATTATTGTCATCACTGATATTATATTTATTAGTCTTTTTTAAGATTTTGTAATTTAAGTATCACTACTATCAACACAATTTGGTGCGCAGTTT
Source organism: Ascaphus truei (assembly GCF_040206685.1). Classification (NCBI taxonomy): domain Eukaryota; kingdom Metazoa; phylum Chordata; class Amphibia; order Anura; family Ascaphidae; genus Ascaphus; species Ascaphus truei. The sequence goes on along the minus strand of NC_134490.1, from coordinate 19,496,911 downwards.
TATTTTCTGTATCATTACTCATGAGAATACGAACATTGAAGTATTTATCTATGTATTGTCACATTGGATGTACCATTGGGTATTTTTGTCTTTAGCTCTCTCTGGACTCCGCTCTTCTATACTCCTGACCCCGGCTACCAACTACGATCCGCACCTCTCCAACCCCGACCTCGGCAAAGTACCGCGACGATCCACATCTCTCCAACCCCGACCTCGGCAAAGAACCACGACGATCCGCACCTCTCCAACCCCGACCTCGGCAAAGTACCGCGACGATCCACATCTCTCCAACCCCGACCTCTGCAAAGTGCCACGACGATCCGCACCTCTCCAACCCCGACCTCTGCAAAGTGCCACGACGATCCGCACCTCTCCAACCCCGACCTCTGCAAAGTACCGCGACGATCCGCATCTCTCCAACCCCGACCTCTGCAAAGTACCGCGACGATCCGCATCTCTCCAACCCCGACCTCTGCAAAGTACCACGACGATCCGCACCTCTCCAACCCCGACCTCGGCAAAGAACCACGACGATCCGCACCTCTCCAACCCCGACCTCGGCAAAGAACCACGACGATCCGCACCTCTCCAACCCCGACCTCTGCAAAGTACCGCGACGATCCACATCTCTCCAACCCCGACCTCTGCAAAGTGCCGCGACGATCCACATCTCTCCAACCCCGACCTCTGCAAAGTGCCACGACGATCCGCACCTCTCCAACCCCGACCTCTGCAAAGTGCCACGACGATCCACACCTCTCCAACCCCGACCTCTGCAAAGTACCGCGACGATCCGCATCTCTCCAACCCCGACCTCTGCAAAGTGCCACGACGATCCGCACCTCTCCAACCCCGACCTCTGCAAAGTACCGCGACGATCCGCATCTCTCCAACCCCGACCTCTGCAAAGTGCCACGACGATCCGCATCTCTCCAACCCCGACCTCTGCAAAGTACCGCGACGATCCGCATCTCTCCAACCCCGACCTCTGCAAAGTACCGCGACGATCCGCATCTCTCCAACCCCGACCTCTGCAAAGTACCACGACGATCCGCATCTCTCAAATCCTGACCACGGCAAAGAACCACGACGATCCGCATCTCTCCAACCCCGACCTCTACAAAGTGCCACGACGATCCGCATCTCTCCAACCCCGACCTCGGCAAAAGTACCACGACGATCCGCATCTCTCCAACCCCGACCTCTGCAAAAGTACCACGACGATCCGCATCTCTCAAATCCTGACCACGGCAAGTATCTTTGACTATCCTTACTTCTCCAAAGCCGACCCGGCAACCTCGACTAATCTATACTCCAGACGCGCCCCCGTGGCTGTGGGTGGCATTATATATCTATCCCCACCTCGCCCTCGTGGTCACGCCTTGTTTGTGGTGAGCACCCCGTTACAAGCAGTGCTTCCTGTGGATCAAACATTGGTTCTATTTTTCCATTATTACTCTTAATATTGGTAAATGGCAGTGCAATAACAATTACTGCATCTTCTGTAAAAATAGCCAAACAAGAGAGGAGAGAGATGGAGGGAGAGGGAGAGATAAAGAATTAACAATTTGACCAATTTTAAGTATTTTACTGATAGTGTACCAAAGAAATCACTTGTTTTTAATTACTGAGTGTAAGAATTAAAAATCAGAGGGACATTTTTTGTTAAGTTTGTACTAGAAACTGAATTTGTGCTCTTAAAGGACTATTAATATATTGATAATAACAAATCCAAAAGCAGTATTAATGCTTCCACAGTGCCTCATAGCTACCCCGGCCCTGTCTGATAACTTAAAAGTTCACAGTTTACAATTACACATGTGTAAGCTGTTCCCTGATAACTACATGCCAGTGAAAATACAGTATTGCAGTTCCATTGACAAAAAATCTATATGGAATGGATAGATTTTTTCATCCCATGAATGCAGCTAAATACTAAATCATTATACAATCAACTTTTATTTGCATTCTATTTGCTATGCTTAATAGCACACAGATAGCTGTCGTCATTTACCTTATAACAGCTGCTCCTGCTAACCTAGGGAAGACTGCAGTTTACATATATCTACATTGGGAACAGTAGGTATAAAGGTGCCTTTGAATGAATATCACTTTATTTAGCGCATGCCAAATGACTGACAGTAGAGTGATACAGGCTCCAGTTATTGATGAAAGGCAGTTTTTTTGTAGCAAGCAGTACATGTTAGCAGTTGTCCAAATTATACTCTACAAATCATATTCAGATGAGAAAATCGCAGATCATGTACTCAAGATAGTAATAAACTTAATCAAAAGGCTGATTGCTTTATGTACTTATCCTTTTGATTCCGTTTTTACATTTTCCTTGTTGGATGCTTTCTCAAATGGCATGCGACATGTTTGATGTGTATGGGACCTTTTATCATTAATGCATTTTTATGGTTTTCAATGATACAGGCATATGTTAGCAGAAATAAATGGTATGTAATCATACAGTCTAAGAGGAGAGTCCCACACACAGTCTGTCAATAATAGTTATACTTTATTCTTATCTATAAGATTTAATAATTATGTTCAGTGGCTGAGGCGCAGGAAGAACAACATTTTAAGGCCACAATGCATGAGGTTGGAATAAAAACTTAAAAGCATGTACACCAAAAACCAACTGTTCTCTACTGGACTCAATGGGGTGTGGGTTCAACCGACATTTAGAAGGAGGAGTGGAGTTTAAACCAAGTGGCCCAGTTTAGACGTTTTCTATTGACTTTCAAAAAAGTTTTCCGAGCGCTTGCAAAAATGTAAAGGCCACCCGGCGCTCATGCTTGAAGAGCTCTCCAAGCATGAGCGCGCTCAGCGCCAGCGGGGACAAAGCCTTATATTCAAATTGTAATGTTTCTTACTTGCAGTCCCATCTGAGTACCTTTGGTAACCTTCCCATACTGCATTATAGATGGCACTGCTGTGTTAAATGTTACTCAACAAAACAATATGTTTCAGGCCATTTCTTGTTGGGAGGTGACCTGTTTAACCTTCTCACCAAAAATAAACATAGAGCCTTGGACAGTGACACGGAGTATCTCTGCATATTTCTAATACCCATAGTCCTTCTTAGAGAAAATAAAACCAAAATAAAGAAAACATACAGGGCATCATATTGAAATGATTATATTTTGGATTGCGCACCCAATAGTTATCTAGCCTAGAGCAGTGACCAAACCAAAATGTATCACCGGTATGAATATTAGATTGGTGTTTAAAGGATAGGGAGCATCAGAGATGCTTCATAGCAGGTAATTAGTTATAGTTTTATTGGATCCCTCTTCTCTCACTGGTAGAAACGTTTGAATTCAGCAGTTACACACAGTACTGCTTTGTGTTGCCGTACGCTCATTTTCATGGGTGGTCCAGAAGTGCATACGTCCATTTATGGTGCAGCTTTGCCGAAGCTTCCCAGCAAATCGTGTCTTGTTTGGTAACAAGAGAAAAGAATCTCTGCTTAATGCCAAAACAGGTTGTGAGGCTCAGTGTAAACTCCATCCTTTATGGGAAATCTGAGATAGTGAGAGGGGCTTTTAAAGGGGGACCGTGGCTTCTGTATCCTGAGAAAGCAGCAAGAGGTTATTTAAGGAAGAAAAACAAAGACAACAAACAAATACATAGATTAAAAAGGAAGTTAAGGAAATGTTCCTAGGTGATACTGTAGAAAGAATGCACTGAATGCAATAGTCACCTCTGGCTGCTGGCCCTGGGGGCAGCTGTGGACTTTGCAGTGAATGCTGGATGTGTTTTTGACTTGTCCTGCTCAGTAGATTAATGGCATTAACGAAGTTTCCATTAGCATCAGAGATTGAAGGGGGGGGGGGGGACAGAAAGATAGAGGCGTCCATGCGGAAAGCCACATGACTATAGAATTGATAAGGCTAAAGATGAAACAGAGCTTCATTGGAAGAGGAGAGGCCAGGAAATGCCACTACAAATTAGCCCAGGGCCTTGTTTCTTTTCCCTTCATTATACAAACCCCCTCATGAGAAGAATGGACAAGGTTATGACCTTTCCTTCTATGCCCCTTGTACATAGACTTTTCCTTGGAAAGCCTTAGGTTTTGAGTGTGTGTGTCAGTAGGAGCCATGTGTATTTGTGTCAGTGCAGGGCTACTTGTGCACACACACATGCAGGTGGCAGTGAACGGATAAGCTCTTGTCCAAATGAAACTTGACAACTGCTTAAAGAAAGAATAGGCTAATTCCCACCCACATATTAATCAGTGGAGCTTCTAATGAAGCACAGCGAAGGGAAAGGGTGGTTCGATAGCAACAATTACTTTTCTGGAAATCTGAAAGTCACAAGTTTAGTTAAATGGAACAGACCCACTTAGCAACTTCTAGTGTAGTTGCCACAGCGAAAATGCTGGATTAGGGGGGGCCCAACTCCAGTCCTCAAGGGCCACCAACAGGTCAGGTTTTCAGGATATCCCTGCTTCATCACAGGTGGCTCAGTCAAAGAGCTCAGTGGCACAGTCCAACCCTGTCCAGATGAGTTCACAATCATGTTTGTGGTGCCTGAGGCACAGGGAGATAAAGTGACTTGCCCAAGGTCACCAGGAGCTGACACCCGGATTTGAACCAGGGTCCCCTGGCTCAAATTCAGTGTCATTGTTTACAGAGTCAGTGTCTATACTCACTGACCCCTCATTCTACTAATCTTTAAATAAGATTATAATGGTTAAAAACAAGTAACAGCGTTCCTCCACCGTACATGTCAATGGGCTCTTCTGTATTTTTTGTTCTTAATGTGTTTTATAATTTAAGATATGTCTGACTATGAACAATACAACCTTAGAATACACCAGAATCCCTCTGTATGTGTCCCGTTCTACTTAACATTATAATTAGGGTTCAGTCCAATTACAATCTCAGTTATAGTCACATAACGCTCAGATCTTGGTGTAAAACCTTGTGACCATAATATTGTATTTGAAGAATGCACATATAGAATATATGGATATTGATTGAGAACACGATTAGCCCTACATTATCTCAATTCTGGTATCTGACTCAGACTACTAAAACCAAGAGAGGATGTAACCGTTGGACTAATGCAGCAAACAAGCTTGTTTGTATCCAAGGAATAAATACATAAAGTTAGTGAAGGAATGTGAAAAATGGGTTATTGTGTTGCTGCAGTATGTGAACTGGATTTGACAATCACCGCTGAAACATAATCTTGGCAAACTAATAAAACAGGGTCACTATCTCTTTAATTAAAACTCCCTGGTTTGAGGTTTAAAACAAAACCAGCGTTTTATGGCCCAGGTGTGTGTCTGTAAGGGAAGGAAACATGATCTCTCCAAGCTCTGGAGATATAAAGCTAGGAAGAAAAGATACATAGTGGGAAACAGGCACTTTATTGAGGTGCCACTCCAATGGTGGGACAGCATACTCCCAAGAGCAAGATGAAAGTCCTGCATGGAGACATTGCAACATTACAATTTTATTATATCAATCAATGATGGGAGAACTGAAGCTGTAACCCGTCTTATAATTTCAATGTATAACAATATCAAAGTCCACTGTATTAGTAGGTAGTGTGTTTCGTGGATGTAGAGCAGTACATTGAGGCGTAAGGTATTCCTGCTCTTAATATTTTACAGTTTGAGGCACAGAGAAGATAGAGGACTTCCGCAAAGTCACAAGAAGTTACCCAAGGTTAAGATTCCTTACGTAGCCACTTCTCCCGAAAGTATCGAAACTTCTGTTCATTATTGGAAACATAAAACAAAGAACAAAAAAGCCCAATGCCACTTCCAATATGACAAAATACCCTTTAAAATACTTATATATTCTCTTGAAAAAGGATCATTTAGTTTAACTCTTTGGCCAAAGTGTCGTAAGCCTGTGAGCCACATCAAGGCAGACCCTGCTCACAGGTCCTAACACTACCAGATAAAATACTAATACACCTACAGTATACTAGGATTCAAATTCTCATTTACCTCTATTAGGAGGGAGAAGGGCCAACATTGGATCCATATCCAGTAAAATGAAAGAGACCTGCTACCTAGGGCAGTGGGGAGGGGAGAGCTTGACACCTGGGAAGGAGGGGCCACTAACCGCCAACAGCTGAGACCAGCTGACAATAAGTTAAACAACACACAGAACCCCAAGAAGCTCATTTTGAATGAGATTCTTGGGCTTCTGTGTGTCATTATTGGAAACAGAAGCATTTTGTAAGGAAAATAAGATAAGAATAATCCTAGAGATAAGAAAAATAACGTTTAGCACATGTGTTACAAATGATAAAGCACAGTCAATTTAGTGACTTGCTTGGTACATGCCACAAGAAAGGGGAATGCTATCTGTTTGTAAAAAATGCTGGTGTCACTTATTTTCCCTATTTTTTCCTGTTTTACTATATTGTGCCATCAGCTTTCTGTAGTATGTACGTCTAAAGATGGCAGGACTGCAGGATAGAGTTTAGGGACACATGAAGAACAAGAGAAAGAGAGACGTACAGTATGTAGAAACATCCCTTTATTTATGTGACCTGTAAAGCAGAGCTGACATTTTGCTGTCTTCTGCATGAGATTGGACTGTAATAGGGATGACATTTGAAGAATGACTCCAGTGTGCTCTGTGGTAGCCTATGACAGAAGACAAATGAAAGGTGACTCCACGTTCTGTATGGGGCAACAAGGCTATGGTGGACAGAGCAATGCTGAGAGTTGTCCATATTGTTACAAGAGCTACGGGATTCAAGAAGTGAAGCAACATATTGGAAGCAAATAGGCTCTTTGCATTAATCATTTGTTGCCTTGTATTCTCCATTACCTGGAGAATACGTACACTTGATTCAGGTTGCCGGAATTATTAGTTTTTTGTCTTCTAGACACAGAATGTCAAGCACAAGTTACTATAGTTTACAATACATTTTTTGATGGCTTGGGTACATAGAAATAAAGAGATGCTTGCCCAACATTACAATAATCTGCCATTGGGATTTGAACCCTAAAGGCATGACATACAGAGGTAGCCAAGGTTATTGCACTCACTAGCGCGTTAGGTGCGACATTCTGTGTTATCACTGCCATTGAATCCTATGGAAAATCTGTGATATTCTGCGTTATGAGTGGGTGCAAAAACACTTGCTACATTTAACCAGTATATGAAAAACAGGTCCTGCGCACCCTGACCCGTGCCACTGCTTCTGTCAATGTCCCACATGGCCGAGCGCCCTTGTCCAATGTCCCTTGCTGCCGCTGCCACCACTCCGAGTCCCGTGCGCAGCCGCGGCTCCGACGCGCCATCCTTAAAATGTCCCTCGTCATTGACAAAGGTGCGCAAGACTTGGATATTTAAAGATGGCGCCAGGGTCGGTGTGCATGCTGTGAAAAGTCAAACGTGAATTGCCCAGCAGTTTCTTTTGGCGCTCCTTTTTGGTTGCGCTCCTTTTTGGTTGGCGCCCCAGGCAAGTGCCCGGCCAGACCGCCCCTTAATCCGATGCGGCATGTAACCACGAGGCCACACTTCTCATGGAATTTATGGTACAGATCCAAACACTGGAAACCTGCTCTTTAAAATTACGCAATAATAGACATTGGGTTCTATCTAAAATAAATCTACCAGTTGCAAAATGTGGAAACCGGTGTAATAAAACTGTACCAGATTTACCAAAGAAACACAATTCTAACGCTTTTAATGGAACCCCTTTTATTTGTTATTAAAATCTGGCATAGTTTCTGCGCACCTGTTTTGCAGCCACAAGACTGGGATAGATTCACTAAAAATCGATATATCTGTGATAATATTTGGCAATCATCATCACAGCAATCGTTTTTACAATCACCGCCATATTGCCAAAGAATTATTGATTCAGAAATGGGTTGCGATATTCATTTTTAATTTGCAAACATAAAAATGGCGTTAACCGAGCATTAAATAACTCTAGCGATAAAAGAAATAAAATAAGCATTAACTCATAGAAATCTGTCTTAATCAGCGCCATCCATGCAATAGCGCACGCGTGTGTGTGGGGGGGGGGGGGAGGGGAGGGGGAGATATCACACTTTTCTACAATAAGGTTATGTAGTAGGATATTTATAACCAAACCCTATTAAAGAAAATTACTTAACACATTTCCTGCCTGAGGGTACCAATGCATTGCAAAGGAATGCCATCAGTCACAAAATAGGTTAACATAAGCACCCTACAAATAAAACATAAAGCATAACATCCATATGTGTAAATAATAATAAGCCTTTAGTAGCCAAAGAGTCAATTTGGTCATGGGTTGAACATAAGTAGCTGGTAACTTGGGCTTCTAAAGGGTTAATATATTGATTAAATGTATATATATCTATATATATATATATATATATATATATATATATATATATATATATATATATATATATATATATATATATATATATATATATATATCTATATCCAGTGGTTGACAAATCACCAAAAAATCTACTCGCCACACAAAAAAATCTACTCGCCACCTAGTACCAAACGTGTGCTGCTTGGGCCAATATTTACTCGCCCGGGGGTTAAATCCACTCGCCCGGGGCGAGCAAATGTATAGGTTTGTCGAACACTGTCTATATCTCTCTCATATATATATATATATATATATATATATATATATATATATATATATATATATATATATATATATATATATATATATATTGTGACAAACGCCCCTCTTTTGTAGTGCTGACGTCTGTCTGGGTTCTTCCCGACACAGTCTTCTAGGGTTAATTATACAACAAACAGGATCATGCAAAGTATTATGCTGCTTAACTCAGGCTTCTGCCTGCTTTATTTTCATCCAAGTAAGGTACTGCAGCTTTAACATGTGAAGGTTAGAGGTACTCAGATACTTTCATTCAGCAGTTCACATATTTCAGTGTTACAATATTTCCCACACTGTTATTTCAAGAAATAAAACCAAAATCATATAAGCAAAAACCTATCCCTTTCAGGGATCTAACTACACATCAGAATCAGTCTCTCTAACAGCTGCTGGCCAACTAAACTGGTTCCCCAGCTTAAAACAATGCTCTCTCATTTAGGGTCACAAGATACAGCACAGTCTTTTAGCAACAGCAGTAACCATTTGTTTTGTCTTATCTGCTTGTGGTGTCCAGGCAAATCCTCTGGTACTGTGATACGTGGAGGGCCCGTCAACCCCGACACTGGAAACAGGGGAGCAGCGATACCCCCAGCCTCCAGGCTCTAAGGAGAGAGAGTGAAATGCAAAACCTCTCTGCTCTAAATACCTGTGCATGTGATTAGAAGAGCAGGTGAGGGAGAACTAGAGCCATTGTAATCTGTGGTCTGGATTTTCCATCCAGCTGCCTGAGTTAATGTGAAGCTGTGGAACGGATCATTTTTAGCTATTCCTGCACTTTCTGCTCTAAAATGGGGCAGAAAGCTGCCTAACATCTTTGGACTATGTCACATATCCCCCTCCCCAGCTCACACCTACTGGGGTGAGCGGCCATGGACCTCACTGGGGTGAGCGTCCTACCTGAAATACTTTCGCTAACTCCTCAGTACAACATTAAGTATTCACATGATACGAATATGAACTTCATTATAAATTTACCAACCGAAAAAGGGCATTTTTTTTTTTCCCATATTGTAAGCTACCAATATTTTTTCTCTTATACTACAGCCTTGTAATCTTAAGGGCCATCAACCCTGTATATTAATTTGTAGTTTAGCTACATTTTCAACACAGAGAACCAATATAACATTGTAATATTGACAAAATGCTTATTTGCATAGTTAAGTGTCCGTGACATAGTCCACACGTGTAATAAAAAAAATAAATCGGTCAGTTCCCCCAAACATTTTTTTTTTTTTTTTGACTTCCAGTCTATTGCATCCTTTGACTTTATTTCATAGCCCGCTGCAACTTGCAAATGACTGGACTGTTTCTTTAGCTTCTGATGAGACCCTTGGACCAGATTCTCCTTGGCTCCACAGTGTGGTCCAGATTGGTGAGATATGGAACTATTCAGGCGCCGTGTTAACCTTCGTTGTTTTTTCTTTTCAATCTTTGATTTCCCTTTTGGGGCCATTACCAGGCCTTTGGGTTTTGGAGACCTAGTTGCCTCTGTACAAACGTAGTCCATATTAACCACGTCATCAGGATCTGTCAACAAGTTTGTGTTTTCAGGAACTGCCACCCACTTGGCTAAAACATCTTCTGTGGTGTCCTGGGTGTGTCCACTAGTTTGATAATCTTCTGGACAACGTAAATGAAATTGAGGATCTGGATTTTTGAATTCCAGATCAGGGAGTATATTCTCAGGAGGGTGCCTATCTGTTTCTGGAATAACAGCAGCACAATCAAAGTCAATTCTTTCTCCTTCCTCTTTGTCATCAGTGAGGGCATTGAGTTTACTTTCCCTGGTCTCCTTTTGTGACCGTGTCTCTTTTAGCCTTGGAATCTCTTTCTCCAACTTCATCTTTATAGCAAATCGTAATATTGCAACAGCATTGAAGATACACGTATAGGAACGTACAGCTTGCTTGGTTAGGAGGTAGGATTGATAGCCCGACTGAACCACTTTAGCCGCTTCTCCCATGTCCGTCATCTGTTTCAGAGCGAGGTTTAACTCTGTTTCATTTTCTCTATTCTTGACCTGCAGCTGCAGGTGCTCCTTCCGGGTCTTGTCCAGCTCCAGCTGCAGCCGGGCCCCCTCATTTGCCGTGTGGTCCAGCTGCTTGTAGATATCGGCCATCTTGCTTTTATAGCGCAGTGTCAGGCAAACCACCTGACGGACGGACACCTCTCTCTTGGCGCACTGTATCTCGCGCTCAGCCATCTGCTTCTGCAGCTCTTCAACCTGATCGTGCCAGACCTCCCTCAGGGTCTTCACCTCTTTCTGGTGCTTGCTCTGGGTTTGCATCAGCGCCTCCATTTTTTGGAGCTCTGCAGTTTGTGTCGCCTGGATCGCCGCTGATTCTGTATTCTGCAGTGCTTCCTGCATTTCTAACTTTTCCTGGATCAATTGCTTCTCCACTTTTCCTGCTTGGTGAAGCTTCTCATCACCTTCACTGATCTGGTCAGTCAAGTCTGAATTTTTCTGTGTCAGACTTACCTTCTCTCTTTTTACAGTCTCTAAATTACTCAGGGTATTCTCATAGGTTTCCTTCAATGTACACAGCTCTGTGCTGCGAGCGTAGACCTCATGGCGTGAGAGTTCCAGCTCTGCTTTAAGCGCGCTAGCCTCTTGCCGAGAAACCCCCAACTCTGTGATGAAGTTTTGCACATCTTTCTGGGACATCTCATAGCATAGTTTCCAGTCAGTTCTTGTTTTCTTTGATTCGCTTGGCTCTCTGCCTATGATGGTAGCAGTAGCCTTTGTCATCTCTAGGCGTGTCGTCATTCCTGGGACGATTGCGCCAGGCCCTATGGGCTGTTGCTCATCTCGGCGCCTTTCTGACGCATGTCCTGACAGTGCAGGTTCAAGTGGCTCGGTCACTTCCCCTGTGACTTGAGGAACAGTTTTCTTTCTTTTTGCTTTATTAGCTCCAGAGATATCAGTGGTCCTGGGCACACGCTCACTGTTATCAGCTTCCACATCTTGCTTGCACTCACAGGGCTTTGCTTGCTTTTGCAGCTGTTTGTCTTTGAAAATTTTGGGGCACACATCTTCCATGTGACCTACTTCACGACAGGCCCAGCATACTAAATTCATCTGTGGATACGGCTCTCCTCCAGGGTCGTGATCATAGTATGGCCTGAAGGGACACTGTTTTGTATGGTTACGTACATTACACAACAAACATTTCACGTCGGCCATTTTAGAAACCCGGCAGGGACAATTTGCTAGCTGCAATTTCACTCACTTCAGCAACTTGCATACAGCACTTGCTAGCTGCAAATTCACTCACTTCAGCAAAAGGCATTAGCTTTACAAACAGCACTGGCTAGATGCAAATTTTTTTTTTTTTCTCTTCAGCAAAACATTTTGGTTTTCTGTTTGGGTTCAAGGTGCTATTGCATCCACACTTCGCACATTCTCTGTGTATGCTAGAAGCACAACTGATATACACAGTGGGACAGACTTCACTCATAGCCTCTGTACTTTAGTTCAGCAGGGCGGCCATTTTAAACCCCCGCATTTATTTGCAAACCCACAGACTTTTTAGTGTCGACCCGCATTCTCCACCATATGTGACAAACGCCCCTCTTTTGTAGTGCTGACGTCTGTCTGGGTTCTTCCCGACACAGTCTTCTAGGGTTAATTATACAACAAACAGGATCATGCAAAGTATTATGCTGCTTAACTCAGGCTTCTGCCTGCTTTATTTTCATCCAAGTAAGGTACTGCAGCTTTAACATGTGAAGGTTAGAGGTACTCAGATACTTTCATTCAGCAGTTCACATATTTCAGTGTTACAATATTTCCCACACTGTTATTTCAAGAAATAAAACCAAAATCATATAAGCAAAAACCTATCCCTTTCAGGGATCTAACTACACATCAGAATCAGTCTCTCTAACAGCTGCTGGCCAACTAAACTGGTTCCCCAGCTTAAAACAATGCTCTCTCATTTAGGGTCACAAGATACAGCACAGTCTTTTAGCAACAGCAGTAACCATTTGTTTTGTCTTATCTGCTTGTGGTGTCCAGGCAAATCCTCTGGTACTGTGATACGTGGAGGGCCCGTCAACCCCGACACTGGAAACAGGGGAGCAGCGATACCCCCAGCCTCCAGGCTCTAAGGAGAGAGAGTGAAATGCAAAACCTCTCTGCTCTAAATACCTGTGCATGTGATTAGAAGAGCAGGTGAGGGAGAACTAGAGCCATTGTAATCTGTGGTCTGGATTTTCCATCCAGCTGCCTGAGTTAATGTGAAGCTGTGGAACGGATCATTTTGAGCTATTCCTGCACTTTCTGCTCTAAAATGGGGCAGAAAGCTGCCTAACATCTTTGGACTATGTCACAATATATATATAAACAATGTTCAATTTATCATCTATTTTAGCTTGGCTAGTCTTATCTTGTCTATAGTGGTCATTATATACATAGGCAAGATAGGCCAGACTAAGGTAGGTGATAGAAATTGGTGTTATCTTTTGGTGGTAGCCCGATATTACCAGGTACATTATCTGAGTTATGTAAATAGCATGGGGACAAATAATTAGCCGTGAATTCCTCATTTGCATATACAATCATTGAAAATACCACTTACATATTCCTGTGGTGAAAAGCCCCTTAGCGCTGATTTAACATTGCGATATGCCTTAGTGAATAGGTCAATAATTAAAATTGGCATCAACTCTGATAAGGCCAATTTTTTTCCATTTATCGGTCTTTAATTAATCTAGGCTTTGTTAAATAGATAATATAGAGAGCCTTATTTACTACACAGTCTTTTGCCATAAGGCAATATGCAATGAGAGCAGCGCAAAACAAACCAATCCCACAGAGTTGTAACTTCAGATTATTTATATGAGGCAGAAATAAACAGTTCTACTCATAAATGATGCAGAAATGCAAGCACAAAAGATTATGGCTGCCTACATGAGGCTGCTACACAGTGCCGGCATTCTGCAAGCTCCGCCCCACTAACTGGTGCATTGACCCCCGGTTTCCTGAATGACCTCATAGCGCCTCAGGACAGCTCCCACTTTCGCAGTAGCGCTGTATTCCAGCTCTCACCCAACATGTTTCAACCGATTAACGCTCTTCATCAGATACCTTTGGCACGGGAAGACATCTTGCTGCTCATTCTAGTGAAGTATCCTCCAGCGCTAGTTGTCATCTTATGGCAGGAGTGCGCACACTTCCTCGGCTACGCCCCCGCTGCCTGCTCTGCCCCTGGGTCGCGTCTCCCCCCCCCCCATACCTTGAATGTGGCGTCAAATGACGCTGCAGGGTCATGTGACATCACATCACGTGACCCGCTGTGTCATTTGACGCCGCATTGCCATGGCGACGGGCGCCATGGAGACCTTGTGGCCTGGTAACTTAATTTACAGGGGCCTTGTGCTGAATAGTGCAGGGCCTCTGTAACGGCTGCGCCCCTCCTAAAATCTGTTGGCCCCCACCCCCCAGTTTGCGCACCCCTGTCTTATGGCACAAGGCTGCTTAGAACATCGAGGCCAGTGTCCCTTAACTGTAATTTTGTACTACTTATGTGAGGATGTTTTACGTGGATTGGTTATATGGAGTAACAGTGCTTTTTTTTCTGCGTAAACCAAATCTGGTCCTCCAACAATCTGTGTGTGAGAAGCTATTAACACAGTAGCAGTCTGCGCATGCGTGAGAGCTTACTGTGTTAATAGCTTACACCAGGGGTGAGCAAACTTTTTAAGTCTAGCCCCCCTTTTTATCCGTGGTATTAGTCGGGCCCCCCCTGCCTGATGTAATTCAAATCACATGAAAAAAAAAACCTTATTAAAATCGGTATACAATATAAATGTGAATACAAATACTTGCATATTTCAACATTTTTAAAAACAGCATTTTTAAAAACAGCAAAACATGACAATTTTTATGAGTTTTTAAAATAAATCAGTGCAGTAGTATAAGATAATACTGACTGCAATTTATTTCTCTCACCCCCTCCTCCTCTCACTCCCCTTCTCCTTCCTCACCATATCTCACCCCCCCCACCCTCCTCATCCTCATTTCTCATCCCTCCCACCCTCAACATCTCTCATCCCCTCCTTTCCTCATCTCCGCTCCTCACCCCCTCCTGCTCTCACCTACTCCTCCTCTTACCTGCTTAACACCTGGATTTGGTGGAGAACCTCAGGAGTGGAGCCGGGCGGTGGCAGAGGAAGGCGAAGATGACGATGGGCCACCGGAGCCTAGCAGTGCGGCAGAGGAGTTGGACGGCGGCAGAGGACAGCTGGAGAGGAGCGCGTTGTAGCAGCAGCAAACACCGGATGTCAGTGAAGACTTCCACGTCAGACTGCTGGGGTGCGTTCCTCCCCAGCAATCATCCTCTGCCACCCTGCTACGCTCCGACGGGCCACTGTCATCTCCCACCGTCTGCCTCTGCTGCTGCCGCTCTGCTCCCACAAACAGCCCCCCACCCAAGTTTGCGCACCCCTGGCTTACACAGTAGCCATATGAAAAAGGTGAAGATACCCCATATCCTTGTGTACTCCCAGAAAAAAAGCACTGTAAAGTAATAAAAGGACTAATAGTGAATGTATTAGTTATACATATATGTTAGTAGTGTGTGGTGTCATTTTTTCTCTCTCTACTTTTCATGTGCCTGGTACGATCTGACTTTAACCTACTTGGCCTAAAACAATCTTGCTTTAAACTTGATGAACAAATTCCTTACATTTTACGCAGGTTCTACAGGATGGGCTAGGTAATAATTAACTCAATCCGCCATGTTAATAGTGTTTGTTGATACGACAAGCAGTGGTCGAAGTAGTACAGTATCAATACTACACCTTTATTACATTCCTAATATTCCACTTGTAAAGATTCGCCTTAATATTAAAAGCTATGCTAAAATCTTTTCATTTTCCAAGCACAGATTTAAAGAAATATATACAGTATATCATACATTTCTACAAATGTATTACATATATAGCTTAAACCTTTTGAAACTGGTACGTAAAAAAACTTTTGCAAAACCCCGGCTCAAATTTAGTAGTGTTGTATTTTTAAAGTCAAACTACTCACATCGCCTAATGCCTTTAATAGTTGTTTTACAGTGATATTGCAGTAGATGTGTTTAACCTATTTGCTTTACAGTGACAGGGGTTCATGCATTTCCAAGTCCAAGTGCAACTCAAGGGACAGCATCCAATTCTGCAGAATGTTCAACACACATTTAACTGGATTGGACTAAAATCTTCTACAACATGGGAACACAGCTGCTTCAGCGCATATTGAATAAGGACCCAGGATGAACAGGGTCATTTCTCAAATATTTTTACATTTCTCTTTAAACATGTGCTCTCCTGCAATAACTTTCTATATGTCGTCTCATACTGCAAATACATAGTTATTAATACAAGTATGACATTATTTCTTCATATGTAACATCATAGATGTATCTGTAATTTGGAAAACTGTACGTATGCATGCCCTTGAACTTATTTCTGTAATGTTACATGTGTTTTAATACTGCAGTAAACACATTATGCTGTATACAAACGTCTTATGATGTGATTTCTTGGTTCTGCTACCAATTCTGATTTATCCTTCTATGCACTTTAAAACAGATCTTTAAATGTTCTCTTTATTTTACTGAATGAACTAATTTATCATTGAATAGGATCAGTTGCCCTCGTGTGTAAGGTTCTTCAATTAAGTTAGAGCAGGGAGCCCTACATCTTTCTGCCATTAATTCCATAACTACGGACAGAAAAATTCCCCTACTCTCCATTCTCTCTCTCATTTCCATTTCAAAGTTCTCCGTTAAAATGTCGCCATGGGCAAAATCACATCTCCAATAAGAAAGAGCCAACTTCATTACAGTTTAACATAAAAAGATCAGCTGGTATTGATCCATAATTTGGACAAGTGCCACGATATTGACAGGAAGACAAAATAAGTTAGAATAGCCATGTTTCAAAAAACCTGCGTAGACACTCAATCACTGGAACAGAAATTGCAACAGGGTATATAATAAGTCTAGTGTGCTCTTTATTTCCCCTGTAGATCAATGCTAATATGAGGAGGGCCTGGGAAGATGGATGCGGCCGACACAGTCCGAGCGCAGAGGTTCGATGTCTTAGTGGATAAAGCATTTCACCACTGGGACTTTGGTTTAAGTTAAATGAGATGTCTTGAATGAAATATTTTAGTGGGGTAAACCAGTTACCCTCAGACAGCAGCACCCACTCCATCACACATGCAGAGAACGAAGAGCATGTTACGGGTGTGTATGAACTGGAAGCCAAGTGATTGTGCTTGACCCACAAGGATGAAATAGTACTGAAAAACAAACTCTTAAACAAATGCTGGTTTGTACCAGGTTTAAAAAAAAAAATGTTTACTGTTTTTCTGTCTTTTGAGCCAGATAAGATAAAGTTCAATTATAATCCTTACTTAATCTAAAATGTAGCACTTACTATTTAAAAGTGCATCCCGACTTATCATATCATTTATCTATCTATGTCTATCTGCATGCATATGGATACATATATATTTGTTTTTCACATACCCAAACACAGATATATACTTTTTGGCCTCAATCAGAAACGTTACGTTTGCCGAATACCAAACACTGCATTTGAACAGAAGAACCTCATCCCAACCGTCAAGCATGATGGTGGGAGTGTGGTGGTTTGGTGCTGCTTTACTACCTCAGGACCTGAACGGCTTGGAATCATGGACACAACCATGAATTCTGCATCGTATCAGAAGGTTCTAGAGGAGAATGTCAGGCCATCCGTCGGAGCTGAAGTGAAATTGGGTCATGCAGCAAGACAATGACCCTAAACATACTGTAACGAGTGCTCACCACAAACAAGATGGGACCGCGTGACTGAGGTGGGGATGTTGGAATACACCGACCTCCAAGCGCGAGACCGCATCCGGAGTGCAGAGTAAAGGTCGTGTACCTGGGTCAGGATAGGAGAGATCAGAATGGTCAAATATACTCGCCATGGTCAGGGATTGGAGAAGTCAGATAGTCATTGTGCGGTGACAGGGTCCAGGGGTAGAGAAGGTAGAAGTCCAATAGCAAGCCGAGGTCAAGGGTCAGAGAAGGTGGAGGTCCAGGTACAAGCCGAGGTCAAAACAGGAACAAGATAAGCAAGACAAGGTCAGACAAGGGCAGCAGGGTGTTTGAGGCACACACTATGATACACAAACAGAGTTTATGCTCACCAGTTTGAAGCAGGGCTAACTGAGTATTTAAGGAACAGGCAGCCAATGGTAGGACAGCACACAGCTGCAGAGTAACGAATGAGGACCGGCCCTAGACATATTCAGTCCACTGGTAGGCAGGGCGGGGAGGGGTGGAGATGTGGAATGATTACTGATGGAGTTAACACCTTGCGTGCCCATGGTAGTGTGGCGCTTGTGTGTGGTGCGCCTTACCCATGACATCATGGGGGTGGAGCCTGCGCAAGATCCGTGCGTCCCACAGTTTGGTAGAGCGGCACACGTCAGCCGCTTCGTCACGGGGGCGGAACCTGAGCGCGGGATGTGCGGTGTCCCCCAACCTGGTAACGCGGGGCGCGTCACCCGTCCTGTGACGGGGTGCATCACGGGGGTGGGGGCCGATGGACAATCCTCACACATACAAGCAGATTTACAAAAGAATGGCTGCACAATTAGAAATTCCGCGTTTTGGAACGGCCTACTCAAAGTCCGGATGTAAAATCCATGGAAATGTTGTGGCAGGACCTGAAGCGAGCTGTTCATGCAAGGAAGCCCTAAAATGTCACCGAGTTGAAGCAGTTCTGTAAGGAGGAATGGGCAAAATTCCTCAAAACTGACGTGAGTGGCTGACCAGCACTTACATGAAACACTTAGGGCCTCATGCAGAGAGCAGCGCTGGGAAAAATTGGAGATGTTAATAAATTGAACTTTTATTGGTGTGATTTTATCTCCATATGCAGAAAGGTCCGAAAACTGCATTTAAAATCCTGTCTGCATATGGAGAGTTGCAACCGGCGAGATGTGCGCTGGTGAAACATGTTTGAAAAAAAGCGCGTTTTTTTTTGTATTTTCCCTCTCGCCGGTGCGCTCCAGCTTCCTGCCAACTTTTTTTGGCGGAGGTAATTGTAGAATTTCTCTCCATGTTATTGGCGCGAACAGCCACTAGATGGCGATCGCGCCTTTCTGAATAGGGACATTTTTACAACTGGCGAGATTTAGGTTCTCGCCAGTCGGCCGGAGAGTTTCACAAAAAAAAAAAAATGGCGCTTTTTTTTAAACTCTCCAGTACCTGCCTTTCTACAGGCATTTTTCTCCAAAAAATGCCGCTATTCACCTTACCGCTGCTCTCTGCATAGGCCCCTTAGTTGAAGTCATTGCTGCTTAAAGGTGGTGCCACCAGGTACTGAATCTAAAGTTTCACCTACTTTTCACACATGGATACTGAATGTTGAATCATTTGTGGATAAAAAATATGGAAAAATGATCATGCTTTTGTGTAATTTGTTTGATCAGGTTATCTTTACCTATTATTAGGAGTTAGACTAAGATCCAATTACATTTTATTTTTGCAATATGTGAAAATCCTAAGGAGTTCACAAACTTTTTCACGCCACTGTGTATATATAAAATCAACTTCATCCTTTGTTGATCCACTGCTGGATGAAGGCTTTTCCAATGATCTTTCAGGTACTGCAGTTGTATCCTCTCTTCTCCACGTTGCTCCAACAGTTTTACTGATTTCACTCTCCCATCATATGTTTAGTCGTCTTTTTTTATATCCCTTGGAATCCAGTCGAGGATCATCTTTGTGGAATGTCGTCTTGTGATTATTTATTTTTATATATTATATATAGATATATATATTATATATATATTATATATATATCTATATATAATATATATATGTTAAATATATTGTTTCCCTGAAGCAGACTAGATGAGGAAGGACTCCCCAACCCCAGACTTTGAGAAACAGCGCAAGTCATGCGGGTACCGGATGTGAGACGTGTGGAGGTCAGCATCTTGGGAGCTCCGTACGAGTTGTGTTTGCTTCTCAGAACACTGAATTTTTTATAATGCTGAAAGTGTATTACCTTTTTATCTGTGAAATAAAGATGATCTATGCTCTTGCACCTTCCTAAGGGATCCCAAGAGTGTGTGTGTGCGTGTGCGTGTGCGTGTGCGTGTGAAGGCATAACGATACTCGTCTCTGATAGGAAGATGACCCGCAGAGCCAAGGTAGGGGTATATGATCACTGACCAGAGCCAGTGGACAGAGTCCTGTTAGAGTAAATTATAGTCGGGATGCATGTCATGCTACAAATGTTACGTACTTCTGAGGATCTTCCCCAATACGTCCCATCCACATATGTGTGTTCTGGAGCTATGTTCCATTTTCTTCTCCCTGTTATATCATATGGTACATCCTATTATAATATGTGCTCTGCATAACTCCTCCTACTGACATTCCTCAAATCAAAACACAAGCAAAAGCTGGAGTAAACTTTGACATAGCACCATCAGAGGTGCCAAACGCGTTACGGGCCTCACCTTCTTCACTGCCATATATGTGTTAAATAAATATATTTTTATTAGCATCTGCTTGCACGGCAGCTCTTCAATCATTTGCAGTGGAGCACTATTCTCTGTTTTCGTTGTGTTCCACCTACGACAGGACGCACGCAAACTTCCATTGGCTTGGACTTTGTGAGTATTGCGATATACCCTTTATCTTTGGGACATCGTCTGCAAAGAAAAGAACAAACAGCGCACAACTCATAGTGAAATCAATTAAATATATTGAAATAAAGTGAAGGTGGTGATAAATGCACGTAGAAAATAGTAAAGTTGTTTAGGCAATACATGAATTGTGGCACATGTTACAAACTGGAGTTAGCGTTCACCCGAACTGCAGCAAGATTCAGCACCCGCCGGTAATCAGGGGGGCCGTCAGAACCAGAGTACCGTCTCAGCCCCCGACACGATCCTAGTTCCAGAAGTAAAGTCCTGATCATACATCTGGTAAACAGCTCAACCGCTGTTTGGGTAAATTCCCTCCGGTCTGTTTGTCAGGGATCAGCGTTACTCCCTTGCTTCGGTACTGAGTCTCGCACAGACTCCTCTTGGTGCCTGGTCTACGTCACCAGACCTACGTTATCGAGTGCGCCAAAAGTCCTCGGCAACAGAGTAGGCAAAAAGTATAAACAAAGTCCCGCTGGATCCAGCCGCTTGTAGATGTGCTCGCATATATGGATAGAGGTATATACCCCTTGGAGAAACACAAATCCTACGCGTTTCGTTACAAACTTCTTCAGGGATATCAATATATCGTCTGGATAGAATATGAGTCTTCAGGAACTTTGCATTAGAGGCTTATTATTGTTGTTCTAAAGTGTTATTTGTGGAAGACTGGTCCGTGTTTCTGGAGACTGGTCCGTGTTTCTGGAGATTGGTCCGTGTTTCTGGAGATTGCCGTTTCCTCAGTGGGTCCCTGTTTCTGGTCCATCTGACCTCAGTATATGCTTAATTGCAAACACCCAAACACCCACCCATCTTAGACCCCGACAGGTCTCTTACTCACGCTATTGGAATGATTGGAAGTATTGTAATACTTTAGCCACTACGGAAGTACTCTTTCATCTCATGTATTGAATATGAAAACTGCATGCTTTAATTTTTCTAAGTTACAATTTTGACCACATGAGTTTTTGTAGCACCGATATTGGATTTTGTATCAGTTTTATTCTTTATTGAATCATTAGTCTCTATAGTCTAACCATATGGCTATAAGCATATAGCATCTCTGTCGCTATTACCATGTTCTATGACCTTGTGTATGATTTGGACCTTCAGCGGGTTACAGCATTAGTTTTCATACTTGAGGAATTTAAAGTGGATGATCTATTAATTTTTTGCCTTCTGCCGGGCTGGACAACTTCCACTATACGCTATATAATATACTATACAATATAGTCTCTGTGAGATAGTCCAACGTGACCGCTTCAATTATATTCATCAGTGATTAGTGGAATCTAATCGTCGCCCTACAGAAGTGTGTACTTTCTTTTATATATGTTATGGGTATGTTATGGTACCATGACTCCTCTGGTTAGGACTTGTAACGTTGCTGACTGCAGAACAGGATACGGACCCGCAGGGCAGATGTAGGAAGTAATACACCGACCTTGGCCT